>NW_009694484.1:0-29909 GCF_000703405.1 Apaloderma vittatum
AGGGAGCTGGGATTGTTTAGTCTGGAGAACAGGAGACCTTATTGCTCTCTACAACTTCCTGAATGGAGTCTGTACTGAGGTGGGTGCTGGTCTCTTCTTGCAAGTAACCAGCAATAGGATGAGAGGAAACGGCCAGAAGAGGTTTAGGCTGGATATTAGGAAAAATTTCTTCACTGAAAGAGTAGTGAAGCATTGAAACAGGCTGCTCAGGGAAGTGGTGGTGCTGGGTTGACAGTTGGACTAGATGGTCTTAGAGGTAATTTCCAACCTTAATGATTCTAGGATTCTACATACAAGGGCTGAAATGTTATCTTTCTAAAAGTTATTCCAAAGGTATTCCCAGTGTTCCATACTTAAAACAGACAGAATTAATAAATGTCCAAGATGTTTTTGTAAGCTAATATTAGTATAATTGTGTATCATTAGAAGTACACAGAAGAGCCTCTAGGTTCAAATCAGTACAGTATTTCTTAAGCTGTGCTGAACTCAGTATAGGGAATAGTCCTACTGCCTGCAAAGACTTTACTCATCTCTTCAATATCAATATTTAAAGTACTCTTCTACACTAGGACCTACTTTACTGTTTTTAGAATAGACGTTTTCTTAAGGACAGCTTGCAGATTAACCTACTTTGGCAGGTTTGAATTCTGAAAAATTCCTTACGCTTATTTTACAAGCTGTTCTTTACTTATAGAATTAATCTGTGGATATAAAAATACACTTTCACTGAAATTAATGCCCTTTTCCACATAAAAAGGAAACCTACAAAGCCAAAAATTGTAGACAATGCAAACTCAACTACGCAATTACACTAAGTAGCCAACTACAAATTAATTACAGCATTGGAGAAATTAAACTGTACCAGTCGTGGGAGTGCCATGCCAGTAACTGAGCATACAAGTTTGACAGTCTGCCCATAATGAATGTAGCCATCTCTCACTGTGAATTCTTCTCCTTCCGATTCATCATCATCCACTGCATGAAACAGGAATTTTGACATTATTTGTTTTAATCACCATTTTCCTCGATAAGTGGAACTTTTAACATCACACTATTACATCAGATATACACTCAGTAACAATAAAACTGCATATGGACAATTAATGTGGAGGAAAAAACTACAGGATTTTTTGAGGGGGAGGATGGAGGGAGGGAGGTGAAAAAAATATACTGCTTTATTTTTACTTACAGAGGTGAATGTAGAATGCTCCCCACTGCTGTGAACTGGCATGGAAATTACCACCTTCTACGTGCAAATATCTGGTGCTAACTGTTTGGGATCGAAGTCTATTAAATAGTGCCACTTTTGTCCCTGATGCAATACATACTGCAAGGAACACATACAGACTTGAGATTATAACATTACTTATTATTACATAGAAAAGTTACAAAAAGTCACAAATACAGTAAAATAAACTGATGAATACTTGAAATCAAGATATAATTCTCAAATATTGGTTAATTTAGAAAACATTTACATTTGTGACAGATCAAAAATAATCACAGAATTACAAGCGGGATAATATACACAATGGCTGTTCTCCAAAGGCATACTAGTTCCTAGAGTTTTGTCACTTAGCCCAATGGGCCAGAGCTTGCCAGCTGAAAGCCTCTTCTGTTCACTGCTTTCCAATGACTGATTATTTGAGCAAAGCTTTGGCTTGCCCTTGTGAAGTACTCCGACAACTTTCAGTGATCATTTGAAGTATATTTGAAGTATAAAGAAAAATTATTCTTAAAAATCACAACCAACTGAAAGGAAGACAGACATAACTAAGAAAAACTGTAACATGCAACTTCAAGTTTTCTCAGATCTGAACTTACTTATCATTCAAGAGAGAGAAATGCTAAGTCTGCTCCCCTAAAAAAAAAAAAAGAGCAGCAACTAGCATTTTGCCACCAAAATGGGCACGTTTCTTCTACTTGGTTCATATCCACTGCCCATCAAACTATCTGTCTGAACACAAAGTCAACAGTGCATACTCTGAGCCCATGGGCAGGAACTGCAGGGCAAGAGATTGCCTTTAGTCACGTGGTAAGCTAGCCACCTGAGATCCACATTCCATAGGTGAATGGGCTCCAGCCCAGCACAGAGCCTTAGCGAAGAGAGAGAGAAAAACAGACAAAAAAAAGGCTCTCTCTTGAGGTGCTGCAGTGGTATGCAGGAAAAAAAAGCCCCAAGCTTTGGAGGAAAAGCAAAAATGCTCCTAATTATGCATTAGCACCAGAGATATCTTCTGTTGAAAAACACAGTAGATTAATCTGGGTGAAATATCACCATACAGATTTCTTAACCAATTTCTTAAAAGAACCATGCAGAATATACTAAAAACAAAGCCAACATGAAAATGGCATGAGAGAGCATGAAGCTGGCTGTGATACGACAAAGTGCGTTCAGATAACACGATGCTACTCACTTATCACAATCTGAAAACTATCTCTTTGATACTAATCAAAACATTCTAAGCACCACATCACGGCAGATGAAGAGATCCAACAGCATAGAAAGGTGAGGTACAGCACTCTATGCATTTGTCTACAAAGATTCAAGAAAAATTTTTTTTTTTGGTGGACTTGATATATTTACTAAATAATTAACCATGACCGCATAAAACTCAGTGTGACCTTCTCTATATTAGAATAGTTTACACTGATATGTATAGTTCTGACATATATTAGAAAAAAAACCCCAAAATTTTATTGATTTTACTTTGTAGTCAGACCTCAGAATACCTAAGAAAGAATAAGTAAGAAGCCAAATGAATTGCTATATAATGAAAAGAACTGTAAAGTACTTACAGTCTGCATTTTTCAGCGACTGTTTCTTTTTAGAAGGTTTGGAGATGACTTTAATCCGTTTACTGAGGAACACACCGATGTCGTCACTATTGCCATAGAACATTTTTACCGATAACATGAAGTGCTTTCTCTTGTCTGAGTCTGATATGTATAATGTTTTGGCAGTGCAATAATTCTGTAGGTGAAAACATACTGTTGTTTCTTCTTTCAAGTCAATCCAGTTCAAGAAACGATGTATATTTAATTATAAACAAAACAAGGAAACTGGTGCAATGGTTTCTAAACCAGACTAGAAACTGCTTTTTCCATCTCTTCCACACAGATACCTTATGACTACTCTTTAGCTGTGTGAAGTTTACCACCCAACTTCAGTACTTTAGTGTCTTTCTAAAGACCCTTACCAGGACAATTAGACACTACAGCTGTGTCAAAGCCACTGCTGAGCGGTCAAAGGCACTACCAAAAATTACATATGAGTAGAATCCCACAGGCAGTACACACTGGGAACGCACTAGAGGCTGCCTGTGCATAAAATGTGTTGAGCCAAACTTTCCTTGAAAGGGTGGGGGGACACGAGTAAATAACAGTTTACAGGCCCTGAATCAACAACCTGCAAATGAAAGGGTAGTACCCAGCTGTCACCCCACAAACCAAATCCACAATCCTACATATTGTTGAGGGATTTTGTTTAAACAACTTATGTAATTTTTGCTCCAGTGTAAAAAATATTATAAAAAATAAGTAACGGTGCTCCTTGAAATAGGCAACATGTAGTTATAATATCCTCTGCAGTAACCTGAGTGTTTGATTACAATTCTTCTACCTTTCCTTCCAAGTTCAGCTGTTGCATTTCTTGGTCACTGTTTCCTATTCCAATGAAGGCGCAAGGTTGTGACTCTTGCTCAGTGCAACCATCCCGCTCCATTTGCTCTTTTTTTTTCTTCCATCCACTGCCCATAAGATACACACATGGAGGAGGACAAAAGAACCTGAAAAGGAAAAATGCATTATGAGATTACACACAGCTTTCAAGAGAATTCTTTAGAGACTGTTGTGTACTCAAAGCTTTCTCAGCCCATTCACACTTTGCATTTGAGTTTTGTACACGCATGCCCTTCATTTGCCTTAAAGATTTTCTAAAATGCAAATCAAACAAAGAGAAAAAAGCAAGGAAAATCAGCTTTAGATGCACTGTCACTGAATATCTTTTCCAGTTCAATACGATAGGTAACAGTCTGCAGCTCTATAAAATGAAAATGCTTTCTATTCTCACCAAGAGGACATCCTCAAAGGAAGTAAAAGTCCTTGAAAGTCACGACACTGTTTTCCTTTTGTAGGTGCTTAACATGATGCAGCGATTAACACACAGAGAACAGTTTCACAAATTTAACAGAATATTAAATTAGAATTCCTAAACATTCAGTGATTCATCGTCAGCAAGGCAAGAGGCTATTCTGTCTGATCACCTCTTTTCAGTTTTTCATGGAATGGATCATTTTATATCTTTACCAAGAACTATAAAAGATATGAACTAATCTTAGCAGCACAGACTGAAACCAGTTCAGATGCTTCTTACATCAACATGTTCAAAATTAAACGCACCATTAAAATGCAATGTATTGATCTTGAAGTTACTGTAAATTGTCAAAAGGCAAATCCTAATCACCTCTGGTTTTAGTTTAGCCATCAGCTGCAGTGATTTTACCACCATCTAGTTACGACTCAAGTTAAAAAAGCAGTGGGAGTCCATCCAGTTGTGAGGTAGCTGAAGAGGCACAAAGGGAGAGGCTAACTGCAATTTAAAAAAAAATATTCTATTTATTTCAAATTGGAGAGCTTAACTTGGCACTTCTGAAAACCAAAGACAACTCCTACCTTATAAAGGTAGGTGGCCAATTAGCGGACGTCAGCTTTGGTATGAAAATCAAGTCTAATACCTATTCAGCAAAATTACCTTTATTTAACAGATATAAAATGCTTTTCTAAGTATCAGTATTTTTAACAGATGAAACTAAATTCCTGAGTTATAAACTACATAATAACAAAATGTAAATATTAAGAATCCATAGAGCAAATGCAAAGATTTGAAATAATTTCAGTTAATGCACACAATTGTCAGAGAAAAAAAAAGAACCAAATGTTAGGTTTTACTGCAATTCAAAATGTCTCAGTGGTTATGATAATGGAAAAAACCAAAAACCTCTGCAGCCAAAAAAAACCTCCAAATCCAAAAAACCCAAATCACTTTACCTTGTCAATAAACCCACAGTGAAAATTTTTCACTTGATTTCCGCTCCTTTTACAACACAAGGAAACTGATGACATACCAATACGCACACAGCTTAAACATCTATGAACGTCTTTCAAAAGTATCGTGCTCTGTTTCAAAAAAAAAAGACTGCCTACAAAAGAGGATTGTAGAAAGTATCTCTCTACGTGACATCAAAAGATTTGCATGTTTGAGAAGCCCATCAAATTAATTTGTGAAATTGCTCCCACAGATTGCTTTTTAAACTTAGTAATCCTAAACCAACACAAACAAATACTGTATTTCCTCCATTAGGATAATCCATTTCAGCAAAGACTTATCATAACAATCATTTGCTCCTTTTATTGCCTTCTTAGTGTTTTGAAACATAGAAATTCTGATAAATATGGAAAAACAAATTAACAGAAAGCCATTTGTAGAAGCTAACTATTCTAACAACTAACATTTTTTCATATTGCACCAGTTTTATCTATTTCTATTTTATTCTCTGGGGTCATTACGGGTCTTATGAAGTCTCTGGAATTTTTTTCTTCCAATTGAAAATGCAGAATGCAGAGAACCAAGGCAACAGGTAGAAACTTGCCAATTTGCAAAGCAGATGATTCCTGATGGAACTGTCAACTTGAGAAACTACACAATAAACCACCGCAAAAATAAAATGTAACACTTTCCAGCAGTAGCATAAGAGAATACTTGCACTAGCCCAGCCACGAGTCATAAAGCTGAAATTAAGTTATCTGACATTAAAACGGGTTATTCTAACACTACGGCTGTAAGAATAGAAGTTATGAAATTCGAGCATCACCATGAACAGAAAGAGTAAGCAGTAATAAATGTTATCAAACAGCACACCCTTTGTGTCCCTTTTTTGTTTGCTATTAAGTCTTTTGCTTCTCATCTTCTGTTACCTGACCTCTGTTCCAGCTTGCTTCATGATGATGCAGTACCGGTATAGTTAAGAACACCACGAATTTCTGCTATACACCAATTAAATTTTCGCTTTCCTACTACAATTTTTTTTTAATTTCAAAAACCAGGAGTGTATTTTCCTATTTTTTAACAGTATTTCAAACATTATTTCAAACAGCACAGATGATGTGACCTAATCTCCCCCAACTGCTTCTAAACCCTAAAAGAAAACTGATCTTAAGATGACTTATGTCTGTGAGGGAGATAGTGCAATGATAAGGGTCAAGGTAATAAAATTAAAGTACAAGGTGTATATTCACCTACTATATCTATAACTCATATGCCCTATATCACCCCAAGTCTAGATGTAAATACCATAATTATTCTTTAAAATCTATTCTGAGGCTCATCTACTGGTTGCTGCAACTTCCAGCATGTTTTTGGAAGGCAGGCAAAACACAGCAAGAAACAACAGCTTTAGCATTACCCTCAGAAAATTTCTACTGTAGACAACTCTAATCACATTTTTAAATATATATAGATATACATAGTTTTATATATGTGGGCAGGAAGAAGTAAGAAGCACTTTCAGTAGACTGGCAAGGGGTCAGGCGAGGGCAATGCCAAGAACTGTTCAGGAGGCTTAGTCTGCTCCACCATCCCAGATAGCAGAAACATGACAGCGGTCTTCTCTGAACTATATTTTTCAAATAGGGGTTATGAACTAATTCCGAAGTTAGGGAGTGCAATTTTTAGGGGAAGAAGCTTCACATAACAAGATGCCTTTATTCAAGGGTTGATCTCTTGAAAACAAACTCAGATGGCCAGAAAAAGCAAGCCACACGTTCAGCTGGCTTTTGAACTCTCAAATGACAATAGAAGATCCCTTCAGGATTAATGGATATATTCCACTAACTTTCTTCTCAATAATTATAAGCTATTTCCAATAAAGAAATTATACACAGACTAAAAAAATATCAACCTTTATTAACAGCACAATGCTTTGCAAAAAAATGAAGCCAAACCACTTGTAAACCAGGCAGGCATAACACCATAAAGCAAACACCACATATGTACCTTTCGTCCTCATTTACTCATATATTTACCTTCCTAGTTAAAAGAAAAAAAAAATTCCCAAACTTTTTCCATATCCTTCATTTCAGCTTTATTCGAAACGAAATCGTTTGGATAACTACGGCCACTAGGTGGCAATGAAGACACATAGGAAAAGTTTTAACCCATTGATGAAGGGAAAACAAGTCAAAACAACTAAAGTGCTTTTAAAATTAGAACAGAGAAAAAACCTTGGAAAACTATGATTTACTAAACAAAGAAATTTCTGAAGCTGAGACAATTTTAAGTTTGGTTAAAAGTACCAAACAAGAACAAAGCACCTGAACACGTACAATGTCAATGGGTCAGACTCTTACTCAGCCTTCAGGTAAAGCCAAGTACAGCCTCGGGGCTTTTTTACTTCATATTTACAATCCCAGGACCTCATGTATAGAAGAGATTAACTATAAATTTTCTATCCAATATAGTGTGAATAAACCATAAGTATTCTCATATTTCTAATTTGCACAAAGGATTAAAGAAAGTGTCTTTGATATGTATAAAAAAACTGCTGGAAACAGGTTCTCTCATAAATAAAACATTTCGCATGTAAATAGGAGTGCAAATGTTTGTGTGAGAAGCTTTCAGATAATTATAAAGAGGAAAAGAGAAAGAAAATCACCTCTCTAAAATAAGTAAAGTGATTTAGGTAAAATAATTTCCAGTATTACTGATGGGAAATCAAGTAGGGCAATGTTTGGTGGAACAAATGAAAATATTGTTCCTTCGACCTTTGATTTACAGGGCCTACCTCTCTCTTTTTTTTAACCACAAAACTAAACTAAGACTGAGTAGGAGGTAAAAATTCTTCTGAAGTATTAACCTGGCCTATAGTAAAAAGAACATGATGTTGGAGGGGAAAGGCAGCTGTGTCTGGATATTCTGAGCTTGTTCAGAATTTTCAGTACAAGAAGTAATGGTGGAAAATCATGTGGGATGTAATTTTCTCACTGAATTTATAATATATTATCTTAATACCTCTTCTCTATGCTATGAGCAGACTGGTAATACCCTGCAGAATGAGCAGTAAAACAAAATAGGATGTTCTTCTGTAAGGTAAACACCTAAAAACCCTGATCTAAAAAACCACCTGAGGTCTGTTAGGGATCCAACTCTGTGAGCTCTTTCGTTACTGGAAGGATAAAAACCAGCAATATGTTTCCTGGATGAAACCTATTCCACGTTTGTTAGAGCTGCATAACAAGATGCAGTGCTTCCTACTTGCTGATACAAAACACAGAGACTGAATTAGGGCAACATTTTGGGATGCCGGGTCTCTGCAAATGCCCCCATGTCTTTAACATCTCTATCACATTTTGTTGTGGACTCTGAGTTTCTCAGAAGAGGCTCACTGTGATACTCCTCCTGTGCATTTTGCAACAATTTGTGATCAGTGTAATTGGAACAATGAACAGTTGTTTATGTTATATCTGGGACCATATATGTTACACTGGGACTGATACTAGCCAGGAAAGTTCAGAAGACCAATCTACAAAGAGTAAAGCATATCCCCACAGTGCCTTCTTAAACTACAATTCCGTAAGCTGCTCAAGTGAGGAAAGCCAATAGTACTACCTACTTCTCATTGGACTCCAGGCTCAGTAACTCCGTAGAGCGAGCAGAAGCAACCTGTTACTCATCTGTTCTGACAGATCTGTTCCATCAGACCAACTGGAAACTGAACATTTTTCCATGGCAAGAAAACCAAGCTGAGATTTTTCTAAGGATGCTCCCCTTTATTCCAAATGACTGGAAGACAAGAACAAGATAACTTCTAGTGGTTTCTGACTTTTGACTGCAACAGTAGAAAATAGAACCGGAATGTTGTTTTAAACCAGACAATCACCAAAGGAGAGAACAATATTCCCTCAGTCAATCCAGGCCAATCAATACAGAGAAAATAGGGTACTTCAAGCAGAGAAGCTACCCTAATGGAACTTGCCAGGAGGATGCAAGGGGTAGAAAGTAAAATAAAATCAGCTCATGCTACTGCTACCTAGTTCTGATGCACTCAACGCTCTCTTCAAACCACAGGCTTCTGTGCACAAAGGTTTACTTTTTCAAATAATTTGAGTCATCCCTGTGTTCATTTTACAGAAGTCTTTGCCTTCAGGAGGATTTAGAGGTGTCTACCAGCTAGTTTGCTTTATGTTTAGAGTGACATTAGCAAGGAAGTTTTTCCTTTGTACCTCTGTCAATTCCCACTCAGTCAAGGCAGGAGGTGTATTTGCCAGTTACTTGCATTGCTCTGAGCATAAAACTGCTCAGCAGTCTTCCTTCCTTCTTAGAAGAAAAAGAAAGCACTTCACAACATCCACTAAAGAATTCAATACAATAACAAACAAATGAAAAATCATTAGGTGCTAGAGTGCTAAAGACGAAGTAGTGGGAGCCATGGGTTAAGTCCTAGAACAGGCTATGCTCTCAGTAACAAGAGCATTAACCAGAGGGTAGGCACACTCGGGCAGGGGAAGGAAATATTTGAGCAGAAATTACAGGAACTCCTTTACTAACAGCTGTAAAACAGCACACAGCTAGACCACTCTCAGGCTAATCAGTAGTGATAACATTTCAACACAGAACAGCATGTAATCCACAAATACTAATCTGGCTCATAGTCTTTGAAGAACTATGTCTCGGAATCCAAAACACTTCAGTCCTTTAAACTGTTGAATGTTCGCAATGTTCAGACTCTGAAGAGAGAAGTCTCGGTGAATGGCAAATATGGAAAAAATATAAGAAGCACAAGCCAAACACCCACACTCATCACGGACTAAACACCACCCGAGTCTCAAACAGCGCAACACTTCTGAAGGACGACAGCCATCCAACAGGGAACATTAGGCAAAAAAGTCTTAAATTCAACTCAAATCTGTCCCTGAGCTTCTTACCTCCTAGCTTCTTTGTTAAAGCAAACAACACTAACCTTGGAAAAAGCAAGGCTAGTAAGAAGAGTCCACCGAAAAAAGAAGGAAGCCTCCTGTAATTGTTTTAGAATTAAAACAATGTTTAGGGACCCAAAAGTCTCCATCCACTTCACAACAACCTGGGATTGTATTTCTGTGAGGCTTCTTTAAACCAGACCAGGCTACGTGAGAGCTGTACCGTCTACACTGAGTTTTCAACAGGGTATTTCACCATCTACTAAGCCTCATTAAAACACGGGAAGGTAGTTGTTGTGCTAAGCTTCTAATTATGCCATGCGAGGTTTACTAATGATAAATATTTACCATGAGTTCACAACAAACAAGCTTTAAAGACAGGAACAAAAGGTACAAGTCTGTTAAGGATTTTTTTAGGTTTTATGTTTACTTGAAAGACACGTCAAATTTAAGAAGTAATTCCTTTTTAACTTCAATTCTTAGTTACAAAGATTTAACTTACTCTTTATGGATCAAAAATTAACCAGATTACATCCATAATGTAATGAAGTCTTGTGGAAAACACTAAATTTCTCCGTAAAAACAGGTATAAACTAGGTTTCTGTCTATAAAGGAGATGTATGCGAAACAACTCACTTCGGAAATGGTATTTAATGTAAAAATGGTGAAAACTTGATTGAACAGTTGTGTAAAGTAGCCTTAAACGTTTACTAATTTTGCTCATCTCAGCAATATGAAGCACCAAAGGCCCATTCTGCTGTGAATAAAACAGTAGAAATTAAAAAAAATAGCAAAAAGAAGCTAATTCATCATTCAGTTTCACCAAGTACCTTAGGGCACACATGGGTTCAAGGATTTAATAACTGGCATTTTTTGTTATGCTTATTCCAACAGGACATCATTACTGATGATAACAGTCTGGGAACAGTACCAGAGACAGTCTAAATGGTGTATTAAAACATAAGAAAAATTAAAATATTTAAACTAAAAAAATGAAACCTCAGTACGTATTCCAAACTTTTATTTCATACCTATACTAGAAGAGTAACCATTTTACCATCATATCATTTTATAACACCATTTCCACTCCTAGTCATCTTTTGCAAAGCTCTGAAATTCTACGCTCGTTTGACATGCTTCCATTTTTCAGAATAATCTGAGATACCTTTCATGAATATATTCAGTTGCACCGAGACAGACAACTGAACTGCACCTGACAAAATCTAAAGTGGTGAAAGAATGTCTAATTCCAGTTACCAGTCATTTCGAGCAGTGAGAAACCAATGACTACTTTACTGAACATTACCAGTACTTAGGAAATGTATGTGTCACAGGGACTTAAACATCACCAGGTGAAATGCAGATGTACAAGCAAGATAACACGAATTTATGGCAATGCTACGAAATGCACATAGCAGCTTTCAGAAACTGCTAGCAAATAACCATTTGAAGCTTTGCCCTGTATTCTGCAGAACACTCGTGTAAGTTTTCCAAATGCTGAAGCAACTTTTAATAATGAAAATTACATAATTTATCTTTTTATTTTCTCCCTTCTTCTGAAGCAATTTGCTCTCCAAAATAATGATATCCAAGACAGCTTTGCCAAATGTTCCCACCCTCATGAAGTGCTCCAGCCTCAGCAGAACAAACTGACTGAAGTTACAGATAAGCTGTTTAGAAAGTCACTTTCCTATCTTCAGGCACATCTCTTTTTTTTTTTTTTTTAAGTAATACGCTTAGCACATCTGCAGTCATGAATTAACTATCAAACTCTTGAATGACAATACAAGCTGACAAGATAATAATCAGAGGTCCCTAGACATTGTCAGGAAAAATCCTTTCGGCTGTTGAGCTTGCTACAAAGGGTTAAAGTCATCATTTACTTCTAGTAAGCACTTGCACTGCAACCCTTTTGCATTTAAGCCTGGCAGTGAGGAAGTGCTGTATAGTTACATAGCAGATACAGAACAACTTGTCTGCTTTCGTGCCCTTCCTCCTTCCTCTTTCATTGCCTTCCCATATGATTCTCGTCAAGAATTTCAGAAAGTACCTAAGTAAAGCACTTTGAGTAAACAATTCCACATATCTGCAGAACCTGGACACTGGCTAACAGAAAAGATGCCACGTATACTGAAAGACAAGTACTTGGGCACAGAATACTGAAGAACAACTGAAAATACAGTGTCTACCTCTGTGATTCACAGACAGCAGAAGTGTGCTTTAGGTTGGTAGCAACAAACCTCTGCAGGCTTAATTCTAACATTCCTGGTTTTTGACACTTTCCTACAGAAATGTTAGAAACTCACTTCTTAGAACACTGTAAAAAGAAAATCAACGATGTAATACGACTTATACAACAGTGGTCAAAGAAAGGCTAAAACTTGATTAATGTGCTGAATATGTGGTCTTTTGTGGTGCAAATATTAACAAAATATCTGAAAAATAATCAAACATTGCATTATTTATTTAAGTGAAAGTTAAGGTAGAAAAGTGTCAATCGTACTTAAAGAAAATTCTATTTCGTCATGAGAGGACTATAAATCTGCAAATGAAAGACCACCCTATCTGCTTCTACTAGTCGTGCATTAAAAATATCACGGAGAAGACTGCAGTAAACTCACCTTTGCCTAAAAAATCATTTCTGTAGATTCTGTCCCTTAGAAAACTACTTATTACTGTAACTTTTACTGTACTGCCTCTTACAAATGTTTATATATTAATACAGTTATGACTGCTCTGTCACTTTTTTTAAAGCTGTTACAGATCTGATTCAGAAAAGTACCCTACTGAAGCTAGCAATTTCCCTTGCATATTAATTTGAAATTACTCAGTGAAAAAATTCCTCTACAAATAGTCACATCCATCATGTTATTTACTCCAGACTTGAAAATGAAAGGTTTAAATTTAGAGTCATTTTAGTCCAATGGATGAAAAACTTCACCCACAGGTTGTTGGCAAAACCAGGCATCCCTACATTGAATGCCACGAGTTTGCAGAATTTGTTACATAGTAAAACGATTTACAAGAACACACTTTGGTTTATGTTTCTTCAGACTATAGCACCATCTGACGAATTCTGCAACAGACTACGCACCAGTCTACACAACCATAGTTTCCCCACTGGGAGCTCTCAAGGGAAGCCAGGAAAGAAAACAGTGTTACCTTTTTTCATTTCCATACGATTTCTGCGCAACTTTTGCATGGAGTATTAGCACTGTTTGATCACCTCGCTCCTTTAGGTAATTTCGCATTGCTTCCCTAAAAAATTAAAGGACAAAATAAGCTTTAGAAGTTCTTTTGGGTTTGTTTATAACAATCATTATAGGTTAGGCAGGTTTAGGACAAAAAAACCCTAACACCTGAAATTTAAAAAGGCAACTATTAATAATGTCAAGATTAGTTTGTTTTGTTTTTTAAGACAATTACACAGCAAAAAGAAGCAACTACTTTTCATGAAACTGACAGCAGAGTTCCATGGCCATTTACAATTACTATATTTTCCAAGAAAAAAGATGCTTGTAATGTAAAATCCTATCAATGTAAATCACTACATCACGTCCAAAGCTCGTTTTTATAAAGTACCATGCCATAAATATTTGATTAGAACACACTTTATTAATTCAATATTGTCTTTTTAACCCATTTGGTCTCTCACAATATTGACAAGTTGTTCTTATATTTTCTTTACGCTATTAACTAAATCAATGTGATGTTTATATAAAAGTTTTCCTTTACTTGTGAAGATACTAAGAAAAAGTTAAATTCTTCAGCTTATCATTTCATGTAGTTTTCTAGAGGAAGCCTCTACTTCCTGCATACAATCAGGTAAAAAATTATAAATTAGATTTTTCTATCATTCATCATTACTGTAATGACAGACATCGTATAAAAGCTATAATTACCTCAAACACACCAACAGCAATTCCTTGAGAGGAGCAGGAGAACAATACACCCTATCATTCTTCTGTATAATAATCTAACTGTTCATTAAGCAGCATGCCAAATTCAACACCCTAGGGTTTAGCTGTGTCAGAATGCTGACAGCAACACTTTTAAGTCCCTGGAGGAGACAGGTTGAATGCCCACCACATCTTCAAAGTCAGCAACCAGAGAAACAAATTATGAATTTAACAGAAGTTATATGAAGAGATGAAACCATACAGAAGAGAGATTTGCGTTGGGCTTTTTTTTTTTTTTTTTGTGAACTGCACCCAACTGTTAAATTCTCTTTGCACAGATCTAGAACATAAACATTTACAGGGAAAAAAAAGACAGAAAATAAAAAGTAGTATGTTTTTGATGAGTTCTCTTCCAAAAGAAATCCCCATATACAGCTCCAAAGAGGAAAGGTTTGAAGATCAGGCTGGATGGGGCTCTGAGCAGCCCAATCTAGTGGGGGATGTCTGTGCCCAGGGTGGGGGGGTTGGATCTAGATGATCTTTAAGGTCCCTTTAACCCTGACAATTCTATGACTCTATGATTCCACACTGCAGGACACACACACAGGCAAATTGGGCAACAACAATCCAGCTTTACTAATAATCTTTAAATTCTTACATTTGTCACACCTGCATAAGACAGAATGAGTGTGCTAGATTTTTTGTGTAAATAAGCAGGATATAAAAGCAAAGACTTGAGTTACTGTTTTAAATTCATACCAACTTGATCTACCTACATTCGACACCGGTAAAACTGATGTTTATCAATGAAAGCACAGATGGAAGAACTGCCTCAAAGTGCACAGACATTTATTTTACAAACACTGTTTAAGAATATATTTTAAACCACAAAACGTAATTCACTGTGAAATTATTATTATACATTTCATTATGATATATACTAGCTGCACTTAAGTGGTTTAAAAACTCTTCATCTGACAATTTGAAATACTCTATTAAGAGTACTGTCACACTAAATTAAGAACATCTGTCATACTAAAAACTTTTGTCCTACCATTAAAAAATCCACTCAAAATTAGCAACCCATGTACAAAATGCTAAGCGCTACCTAATGTTTATTTAGCATTGTATGAGGAAGAAATTCTGCCTTTTCTACTCGTCTTTTGTTACAGCGGACTTGTACAATCCAAGCTCCTAGGAGCAACAGGAATGTTCCCCTCCAGCCCCTCCCACTGATAAAACCCATAACCATTGCAATTCTTACATGACACTTTTCATTTTAAATCTTAAAACTCTCCACAAAGGTAGTAGTATTACAGCTTACATCTAAAATCAGCTAGCACAGTATGAACCAAGTAGTGTTGCTCTTCCGGAGCTCGCATGACAATGAATTATTAGATTATTAGACAAATAAAACTGACTTTGCACAAAAAAAATGGAATTATTTTCCAATAATGGAACTAAAGGCCTTCAAGGTTTACAGATACTTTTTTACTCATTACATAAACAAATCATACTCTTAAAAATGTGTGTGATGTTTTCCTGTTTCAGCATTTTTGTCTTCAGAGGAAAAGTTAGATTACTTGTTTCCACCCTCTATCAGTATAAATAAAGGTTTACAAGCCACTGTTCTGAAGGATGGCCATCAGTCCCCAGATGACTGCCCTACGCTCACAGGAAACGGTACCTGTCACATCTAGTAGGTAAAATCCTGCAGATGAAATTTAGAGTCGCTATAGGTAATGAAAAATTTAGAAGACTTTACACTGAATAGTCCCTATTTTTGTTGTACTTCTTAAATCATAGAAGATAAATACTACTAGTAACTTCAGGGAGATACTAACATATGTTACTAGAGAAGATGGAAAACAGGTCATTACTTCAAGGTCGTATCTTTAAATATATTTAAATAAATATAAAATAGGTAGGCCAGAAGGAAACAGAAATGTTTGTCCAACTACTTGTAAGTCAGTATAGATCAATTCTGCATTGAAATGCAGTTTAGCAATAACACAAACTAATCCAAAGCTTATCCAGAAATGTGAGGAGACAGATATCCCCAACACAAAATGTAAATGTTTGCCTCCATCCCATGCTTTACATGAGGCATCATAATTTCATTCAAAACAGAAGTAGGCCACAGTGACAATGGGTTTCCACGTCTTTATACACCGCTCTTACTAGACAAAACTCTAAAAAAATTTGCACATCTTTTGTTCTTCGAGCAAAGAGTGGATTTTAAACTTGGTAGCTACTCACAACCAGTACAGTTTGCAGTAAAGAATAATAAATATTTGCACAGACTGTGTTAAAACATTTTAAAAAGTATGGTGACTACTTAACAACTTCCAGTGTAACTACTTCTGAGGCAGATTGGGAGCTGATCGGGCATGGTACTCCAGTCACCCTGTATACTTTTCAAAACAGATTGACTTGATTGGTAATATTTGAGGTTATCACTGACTGTTTAGGTTTGAAGAAAATATGGTTAAGATCACTCTCTAACAGCACTGTGTTCATTTTGCCTTTACCTGCTGCATACCAGCAGTAACACAACAGTTGTGTTTTGGCAGTAAAAAGCGTTATCTGAGACGACCTCATAAGAGACTTTTACCCAAGAACAGAAATCTGTCTCATTCCTGGCAATTTAAAACTACGCAGATTTGCATCCTGCGGAATAATCTAAAACAACTGATATATGAAGTCAGTACCATTTTTAAAAAGGCATTTTGAGCATGACACTAAAAACAAGTCAGTCACTCTTAGTCATTTTACTTCTGGCTGCCGACTGCATATAATAATTGAAAAGTTTTGATAATTAAAATTCTAGGATTATCAAGCCACCATTCTTTAACTTACAACATCCTTCTGAAAATGAAGAGGGTAACTTTAGAAAATTGTTAAAAACGGAATTTCTTTAATGCTTACCTGGTGAGTCGTTTCGGTTGAGGTCGCTCTCCAAATTTCCTGAAAAAAAGAAGTTGCTAATTTAAAACAAAAGTGTTTAGAAATAATTACAGTGAAATACTATCCCAATTTCACAGTTTTTGAAAAAATATTGGAATTTGGTATCTGTTCCTTGTAATTGCCTAGATTACTATTAAAATATCAACCACCTTCTTGTAACAGCCTTTCCAACATCGGAGGCTTTTTTTTTGTTTGGAACGCTAGATAACTTTCTTTGCTAAAGTCACATTTACTTTCCCTATGAATCACTTTGGAAAAGTTCAGATACCACAAGTATGTAAATAACAAGGAGATCTTTGCCGTAGCATTGACCAGAAGTGCCAACAAAAGCAGTTATTATCAACAGTCAGAAATTAACAGACTTATCTCTGATTTGACAAATCACAGTGAATGCTTCCCATCAGGACAATTTCTCAGAAATCTGCTTTTCCTTAATGACTTCTTACAAATAAGATGTCAACGTATTTCATACGTGGTGGTACAGAATTATTGGAAAAATCCCTCTCTTGGAATGTAGCCGAGCATGATCCAGAAATAGCCTGTGAATGCTTTTTGTGACAAAGTGTTTTGAGAGAGCTGTATTTCTTTCCATGTTTTAACACCGTTCTTGATAGAGAGTGTACTCTCTTTACACTAGGTTAAGTCTTTCTTTACATAAGTCACTGAATTTACACAGGACAGAAACATTTTGATTATTAAAAGTCATCAGATTAAACCAAAATGGTCAGGTAGAAGACTTGAAAAACGGAAGACTGTACCCAGCAATGCACATCTGGTAAGGAAGTATAACCACAAGCTAAAGTGAGGACAAAGAGGCAAGAAAGAGGAAAAAGAAAAAAGCACACTTAGTTTATCACCTTTCTACCTAAAAATAAACTGAGGCATAAGAGATTGTGCTTCTGTTGCCAGTGTGCGTAAATATCTCGACTTACCAAACTCTTTGATAAGCAGGCGTATCTTTCCCTTTTCGCTTCCTGGATAGCAAAAAAACCCCTCTCCTAGTATTGCCCTACAGTGTTGGCTCCCCAAGACACCAGAACTTGACCATTACATGACATGACAAGAAATTCCCTTTTTCCCTCACAGTGGATCTGTCTCAAACTCTACAGTCACTGGTGGTGGAATAATTTTATACATTCCAATTTCATTTGAGAAGTTCTAGAAATATACAAAGAAAAAATACATAGCTATCATCATTTATACAGTTGGGCAGAACAGCACTCTTCTGAAAAGACAGTAACAAGAACATCCAGCAAATTTCGAAGTTATTTTTCAAGGCTTGAGAAACTAGTCTTCTAAAGTACTAGTAGTCTACTCTACAAAGAGGAACTGAATAAGCATCATGAAGCCAAATGATTTTTTGCAGTATAAACAATGAAATTAAATTTTTTTCCAGCCAGATAGAATTTCCTTTCACATATTACTTTGTTGTTGTCAGTATATCTTTCAATTGTTCAGCTTTATTTTAACTTGAAGTGAAACAATGAACCTAAAATTCATGCTGCAAGGTTTGGTTTAGTAGATTTTAAATTTCAAGGTCTGTTGCACATGTACTTAATTTAACTGCATCATCGTATTTCTAATGCTGAGCAGTAACTAGAAAACCCAAACAGCTCTGCACTCTGGCAGCAGGAAACATATCCCAAAGCCTTTCTGCTTCTACCGCTTATCTTTGCGCAATCTGCCTAGCTTCGTCTCTGGAGCATGCCTCGTGCCTCTGATTTTCCCTGGATAACAGTGTGAGTAGGAGTGCGTATCCCACCTGCCCTGTGCTGTCTGTGCAGTTACTGCTCTTCCCTGAAGACCCAGGATCATTATATCTGGCAGAGGATTCACCTGTCTGTGACTCACTGACTAGACAACAGATTACCTTGAAGCAGTACTCGACAGACAGACAACATCCCCATAGATTAGCTGCCCGATTTTGAGTAGAATTACAGTCTTTGTTTAAATCCCTCTGCATCACCAGGAAAAAAAAATTTAGGTGCCTAATTTGGAGCAAAAGAGGCACGCACATCACGCTTGTTTGCGCTGCGGCAAACAGATGCAATCCAAGATGAGGACACCAGTACACCAGAAATTGCATTAACACAAAAAATCTCAGGTAAAATCTTACGCTGCCCTAAGGCAACATCTATGCGTGGCAGAACTCTTGAGCACAGGAGATATATTCCCCTTGCACATACACTTATTGCTGCCTAAGAAGAGCTTTATTGACAAAGCATCTACAGGAAACAGTTGCGATTATTTAAATAATTAAGCTCCATCTTTTTCTTTAGCCAAATCCTGAATAGACAGAATAGGAAGAAGTACCAGAAATCCCCATTCTTTAGAGGCAGAGCTAAAGCACCGAGTCATTCTGGAGATGCACAGGGTAAACTCTGGTCATCCTCTGCTCCATGTTGTACCTTTACAAATCACACACTAGCTTTCCCTTGCCTCCTCCATCCAAAATAAAGTTAATGATATCACAGGAATCAACCTGTGAACACCTGGAAATTCTACCCTTAGCAACAGGAACGTTCCAAAGAGATGACGGACACTAAACTTGGTAGATCTTTCATTATTCTTTCAATATACATGAGAGGAAAATGTAGAACAGGAAGAAACTACATACTCGTATTTACTTAAGGTCCAGTTTTGTACTGTCTCCAAATTAAATTCAGCTACTTTTTCCTCAATAACGTCATCTTGAGGGATGACTGATGGCTATATACCTTAGCCTTGATGTCAATGAACAGCACTTTCTTGTACCACTTCAAAAGCATTTCTAAGATCCCATAAATGTTCTACAGAACTAAGAACTCTAATAAGACATGACCTACAAACCACTTAGATTAGTAGACACTTTCACAGGGATAACCGTATTTTAGGAAAAATGAATGTGACTTGTATAAGAATGCTGTAAATCAGATTATTTAATTAAGTGACCAATATGTACATGAATAAGGCTGATTGACATTGCATTCTTACACATCCAGTAAAAAAATCTCCCTAGCTCAACAGCAATAGTCAAAGAAATTAGAATTCAAGAATGATTCAAGAATGGAATAGGAAATACAAACATTAGCATGACACAGCATTATTCTGACACACACACACAACTCTGAAATCTGTCTGAAGTTCACTAAAAACATAGTAGGAAAAAATTTATCTCAGAGTGGTACCTTTCACCACAAAAGAGGATACAGATGATCAATAGTTTTCATATGCAATTGACGAGAACTTTCCACCCTTTAGTAAGAGTGGGAGCACAAGAGAAGCAACAAACAGATGCAAAGACCTAAAAGACTAATAAAAGATATGCCAGATGTGAACTGGAGGTAGTTATTCTCTCTAACAAACACTGAAAAAAGGAAATATAGCTAATACCTGAAAATTTAATTTTAGAATAAAATAAAGTATAAATCCTGTTGTAATGAAGTTGTGAAATGCATTGATAGTGGATATTGTGGATGTTGAAAGCATAAAAGGACTCAAAAGATTAAATAAAAGTCTGGTAGGCCTAACGACCTATTTCTAATAACACTGCTCTAAGGAAAACCTAAACAATGTTCTACCAGCAGCAAAGAAGTTACCAGAAGGAAAACAAAAACAGTCTGCATTTACCCTGGTTTTGATATTCTTTCCTTAATCATCCATTACCGATGACTTAGCCGACATAGTCCAGTATGTGCACTCCTATGAAACCGATATATTCCACAGCAGCAACTGCACCCAGGATGACAGGTTTTCAGCCACATTGCGAAACTCAAGATACACAAATAAGATGTTAAAATTAAAAAAAAAAACAAAACAAAAAAGCTATCACATGTATTTTATTTAATGGCTCATCTGGTTCAGTCTTTCCATATGCCTGTAACTTGCTGTAGATACCTGTATTGACAATGCATCCTGCAGTACAAAAACTATGAGTAACAACTCACTAAGAGACGTTTTTCTGATATTAAGACAGCTCATTTAAAAGCACAAGAAACACAGTATCCATGGCTTTGTGATAAATGACAGACATTATACAAGCTATGATCGCTATTATCTCAAACTTTTGTGTTTGACTGGCACGTTGAAAAATGAGCAGTTCAGACATTTCAAGGTTACCTGCCAGATGACAGACTGCAGCATTTTTCTTTCACAGTATTTCCTTGGCTTTCACTGTTCTGGAATTTCTTTTTATATTCAGTATTTCTATTCCTCCTCTTTGTTTAGTTCTTGAAAATATGCAGATTGATAGATAAAAACATACAGGAGAGGAAACTAAAAATGTATTATAGTTATTTTCTATAGCAGTCATTAAACAAGCTAAATATATATACAAATTGAAATCCTAATTATAAGTTACATATCGAAATGCTCACCAAGCTCCTTTCCTTCCTTGTTTTTGACATTTTTTTAAATTTTATTTTACTATCCAAGACCAAATATTGTTTCATGTGTACTGTGTCGGAATTCTGGACATACAGTCGAGTTGCTGATTCAATTCACGAAACTAATGCAGTGAAAACTGTATTTTATTAGTATTTCGCTAACACACTGCACTGCAAACATGAGTGTGAGCACTAATGACACCATAATCACTTGCTGTTGCATCAAGTTATATTTGTTCTAATAATTATTTTCCCAGTCCTTTATTTTCTCCAGCCAGTTTGTATTCTATTATTTCATGTATTTTATCTTCTGATGGTTTGCATAAATTAATTTCACTTCCACATTTTTGCACTATAGGCATAATAATTCTCCTATATTATGTCCCAATCCATTCTTTCCCCGCCCCCCCCATCCTTTTTATTTAGTAAGTCCCAGTTTGCCAAACTTCTTTTCCCCATTCACAGAATGGGTATTGACCTTACTCTTTTTATCTTTTTACTACCTCTGAAGTAACTATGGAAATGCACATGCGCACTAATATCAATCTTACCATTACGCTATCTCATTTGGCCCAAACTTTAATATTCTCAGGGTAGGTAAAAACATGACACAACTTATAGTGTAGGTTTCAGATGTTTCCAGGAAATAATCAGAATGTCAAATCCTATTTGGTATTCCTAGCTCAGATACAGCATGTACTACACTATAATTTTCTATAGATGCAAGGATATGAATTTCTACTGTTTTCAACATCTACAAAGGAGCACAAAGACAATTTATCAGTTATTATATGCCTCTACTAAAAGTATCAACCCTTTTTTTCTGTTATATAGTCTTATTTTCTGGAGATAAACTTAACTGTTTTGGCCGAGGTTTTTGTTTCCAATGGTTCTATGTATCAGTCCACTTCACAAGGAAAAAATAAATGTTAAAATTAACCAAGACAGTTTTGTTATTTGCAAGAACAAATAATAACAACAACACATGTTGTCTCATCCTCAACCTTGACTGAAAATCTACAGTCACTAAATTGCATTAGCATCCTCCTGCCTGGAATATAAGCTTCAAAATTTTTCTAGTACTGGCCTTCAGCCAAGAACATCATTTTTACAGTCCCTGAGAAAATCCATTCACCTTTATTTACTGAGCACAGAAGCCTTAAAAAAAATAATATTTCAACAACATTCTAATAGAGGCAAGTTTTAGCAATTTGTCTTAAGAATTCTATCTTCACTTGGCCTATAGACTGGACACAATTTTTGGCATCCAGCAGGGATATTATGCATCTTTCTGTAAATAATGCTCTCCAGAGAGGCAAAAAGCAAAAGGGAGTTGTCAAATTTGAATACACTAGGAATAACAGCTGAGCAGAAAGCAAGCATGTTGGAGAGGCCAACACGGGGGGAATAGCAGGAAGAGTGAGGAAGGAGAATAGGAAGACCCAGGTTGTAAACTAAGACTTGCTAGGTGAGAAGAGTGGGCCTAAGAACATTATGGGAAATTAAGCACCAGAAGAGCCTGTGGCAAGGCAAAACACCCAGATTTAACTCCAGAATTTTCAGAGACTAGTAAAAATACAACACAGTTATTGTTTTCTCTGTTGATTTTTCTTGTGACAAAGTTTTCATGGTGCTTTAAAAATTTCAACATTGAAAATAAAAGCAAAATACTTGTCTTATACTGAGAACCCAAAAATATAGACACCTATGTGTTGAGATCTCAGCTGAGATCACTATTTTCCTTATGCCTTACACAAGCAAGAAGAGATCACCATGGGTGATAGAGGACAAGCCTTGTACGCAGCTCAGCATCACACAGATGCTTGCTCCCCCCCAACATGAGCAAAAAGGAAGAAAACTTGTAAGTTTATACAAAAAATTGTTTAACAAACAAAGGAGAAGTGGAAGAATAGAGAAAGAGAACAAAACAAGCCACTCACCACCTCCCATGAGCAGACCGATGTCCAGCCAGTTCCCAAGCAAAAGTCTGGTAACCTCTCTAAACCCTGTTCCTCTCCCTCTTATCGCTGAGCGTGACATTATATGGCACGGAATATCTCTTTGGTTAGTTCAGGTGAGCCACCTGGTTTTGGACCCTCCCAACCTCTTGTGCAACTCCAGTCACTGTGGGGGTACAGACACAGGACAGAGTGGGGAAAAAGGGAAGGCCCTGACACCGTGCAAACACTGTTCAGCAAGAGCTCGAACGCTAGTGCGTTATCAACAGCATTTTGGTCACAAGGAACACAGCACCACATCAGCTGCTGGAAGAAAACTAACTCCAGCTCAGCCAGACCCAGTACAATGAGAAAACTAAAGAAAAAAAGAACACTTTCTACATGGGAAACAAGTGCTGGATTTTGGAAAGGCACAGAGGGTCTGTTCACTGGAAAAGATGCACTCCAAAACATCTGTCAAATCATTTTCAGCTTGACCTGCACACTTAATGGTGCTTTTTGACAAAACTAGCAAGGGCCTAACATTCTTCCTGAACAGCAGAACTAATCCTTTATTAGTCCAGCTATGTGACAGCACATACCACAGTATTCTCTGCAGAACACCTTAGAGGAACTCTTTAATAAACTACAAGAGATGACTGTAATACCTCAGTATGGATTCTGGAAACAATCCTCAGACAAGTGCTCAGACGGAAACTTCCCTGGAAGGGAGTTACCCCGTAACTGTGGAGTGCAGGTCCTTCTCCCAAAGCACAACCCTCTCAACACTGTCAGAAATAACATACGGCAATCGCTAATCCCAGGCAACGTAAGACCCGGAAACTGAGTGAGTGGCAAGCCCAACTTGCCTTAAACAAAGCTGTGAAATAAACGGATTTTGAGACAAATACAGTGTGCTTTGCATAGCTTACCAGTGGATAGAGATGACTAATACTAAATTAATAATAATACAGAGGAGGTCCGAGGGAAACAATGCTTGAAATAGGAGTCTAACAAAAAGAATTTCAGATTTTTATATATGTCTGGAGAAGTTTCGAATGTGTTATGCAATTCACACAGAAAGAACATAAGAAATTCCAAACTCTTCTCTTCAACAATATGAAGAGACAATGAAGTTTGGCGAGAGATTGAAATTAAGCTTCAAGATTTCTCTTATCTACCAAATAGCTGGTATCCCAAAAATCATTAAGTATGGGATTGGGGAGGAAGAAATACTGCTATTTCATAATATAGGTATACATTGAAGTTGCAAGTGTAGGAAAAGAAACCTCTGTGCTTGCTTAATCCTGGTTCTAAAAACAGAGCCAACTGTTAGATGTAGCCCTCTTCTAGAGCATTTATATAGCCGTGAAACTTTTGAAGTAATGCAAAGAGTTTAGGGTTGGACAGTGAGACAAAAGGCTTTTAAAGAAAGAAACTAAAATAAGACCAGCCATTCATGGATATTTTTTTTTTAATCATTCTCCCTCAACTTTAAAACAACCGCTACATATCTGGAAAGTTAGGAAGTCTTTCATATCTATGTTCACCTTCTAGCACAAAATGACCCTCATCATAACAACGTCTATTCCTTCTATCAATAAAAAAATACATTTCAAAGAATTGATTCAAGTTCCCTCTATGCGATCAGTTTTTACAAAGCTATTAAAGGTGGCATACTACTAGCTTACCAGTATGTGACCTCACTAGGTTTACATGGCCTACCGAGGTTATCCAGTATCTAGGAAAGTGAAATACTTGGTTTTCCAGTTTTACACTTAAAGTTTGAGGATTAATATAAAAGTATTCCTTTACAGTTGTTAACAAAAACATCATCTGAGAAAAGCTGAAAGAGACGGATTCAAGCAGCACGCTGGGACGCTATTTTCTCTCTTTCTTTTAATCCTCCATCATCTGCACATTTCCAGCTCCGGTTTGCTTACCACAGACAACAAATTAGTAAGGAACTGAAGAAGCACCGAGGAAAGTTCATACACATGGACGTAAAAAAACATGCTTAAAATTATCAAATCCAACATATATACAACAGTGCGCATGCACAGGACACACTAAATAGTTCTCAGGAGTCATTCCTTCATCTTCCATTTGTTAAAAACATTTTATACAGGTTAAGCAGTATAGTGCAACCTACATGTAAGACTCAGCTACTCCACATCAGCCCTGTTTTTCTTCTGAAGATTTCTACATTTAGAGTAATATATTACATCCACAGGAAAAGCAAAGCAACAGATGTACATTTTAAAACATCAGAATTTTCTGTTAATGTAAGTGTATTTTACTATTCACAGATTTCTGTGAAGACAAGATGCAAATACGGAAAATATGTCTATGCATTCACCTACACAACCATATTCTCTTACAAACATTTTAGAACACAACTCCGAAGGGAAAAGATCATCTATCACTAGGATACATTATCTCATCTGGTGGATTTACAGACACAAAGACAATTCCTACATCTTAAAAAATGGCCATTTCTGATTTGGCATGAACTGACATATAAAAGACAACCACAACATTTCATACAGCAGTTTCTGCTGTGATTGGTCTATGAGATACACATCAGATGCAGCTGTTGATTCAAATAACTTGTAATATTTGTGCTGTTGGAGACAACTGATGCATTTGATTTCTGTAAGCATCTCTTATTCCACACTGATATGCTTTATTTTTTAAATAAAGCTGAAAACAGGGCATTGTTATGTTTTGACAATGATACAAATGCACAGCTCAAAAAAGTGATACTCTACAGGTCTAACACAATCAAAAAAACCCAAAAGACCTGAAGAACACAATTTCTAAGAGATTAATGCAAAAGACACATAATTGGATATATGAATTCAGTTAAGATGGAAGTGAACACAAACAATTAAGCACAAATAGAATATTTCACATTTATCTTTTCCACAGATGAGGATATTGAATAAATGAACCATACAAATCGCTAAAACAAAGACCTTCAGAAGGAAAATTTTATCTTCTCCAAAACAAAAATGTGTTCAATATCCACAGGTCTGTCTTACCATTAAGGGAAACAGAGACAGTTGTACTACCAATAACATCAAGCGCTAAACAAAAACCACACTGGAAGCACAAGCTAAAAGGAAATAACTAAAATAAGTTTATACTGTCAAAAGAAAGGACAGGTGATGAAGTAATTCTTCTCTCAGCCACATTATAGTCCACTGCCTATGACTGCACACAATCTTTATTCTTCACAAAGTTCTGAGCAGATTTACTTTTCTCAGGCTACCCCCCTCCACACCCCACATCCTACATCTAATCTATTTTTTCTTTGCCCTCCAATGATCTTTATAGTTCGTGTTAACTTAATGTCACACAGCCTACACTGTGAGTGTCCTTAACTACTGTGGATTTACCAGCACAGCATCTTAGAGAAAAAAGCTTTTAACTCTACTCATACCTAAACATTTTATGGTCTTCTACTATTTCTTTTTACTTAGCAGAACCACAGAAGTTGCCACTGTGCTACTTCCTCTATAAAAATACTCCTGTGGCTGTACTCAATTCTAAGAAAGGTGCAGAAAACACTGAATGTTATGGAGATCCATTGCTTTGCAGTGATATATGTATCTTAGGGTGCTTTTTTTTTTGCTATGAACATACTTAGATTTATGTAATATGACATTTGTAACTAAATACAAAGATAAACTATGCATTTCAGAGGCTCTTATTCCTTCTATAATATTATGCACCCGAGGTACAGAAACTGCAGGAGAACTGACACCCACCTCCCCTGTTGCTCCCTCCGGGTACAAGTGTATTCCACAATACGATCCTCTAGAGCTGGTGAAGTCAGCAAAATGAGTGTTTCCAGATCACCCATCATGCCGCAGGCTGGTTCATCATTCAGGACGAACACATGCACTAACAGAGTCACATACAATCATCAAACTCACTCTCACTTCTGCCTGCCAGCCACACTTAGGCCCCAATTCTCATTAAGGTGTCTACTGTCATAAATATTGCTATAAAGGCTTTGTTCTGAAGATCAAGATTTGTACTAGAAGCTAACATATTTTTAAAAATAAATACAGTTTTCATATGCACACATAATGTACAAAGACTTAACCTCAGACAATATGCTTTGAAATACTACTGATCCAACGTAGCCTTATTTCTTACCCATCCCACAAAAGGAAATAAAATTAATTAAAACCTCACCAGTCAAGAATCTCTAAGGGACACAAACAATGTCCCTTAGCATTTCTCCTACTCCTAAAGTCCCTTTCTCTTCTGTAAAGAGGGAATGATGGGTGGTCTAAGTGTACTGTGGGTCTTTGGAAGTAGGGGGCACAGCAGCCCCTGAAATCACAAAACCAGAAAGTTTTTCATCGATACACAAAACAGTCCCTCTCTCCTCAAGAGGGAAAAAGGAGAAAAAAAAAAAAAAAGACAAAAAAAAAAGACCCACCTGCTCCAGGGTGAATGCCACCAACCATGCACTATCACATCTTTGTACTGCATGATCCTGTACTGCTCCAGCCTCTACTCAAAACATTTAAGTCCTCCAGCACACGGAACATGTTACGTGTTTGAAACAAGTCTTCTACTGTACAGCACTATATACGCTTTTGGCACTGTATCAAATAATACCGACATAAATACAATAGAAAGAACTCTGCTTCATTTAGTCACGCCCTCTCACTGGAAGTCACTGGTTCAATTAGAAACTCCCTCTCCCTTTTCTGACCCACTTTCATCCTCCCACGTTGCTTTCATTATTGTCCTCTCTCTTTTCCAATCCCCAGAAAAAGAAAATCACAGAACCACAACTGCAATTTAAATACAGCTTGCACCGTATCAGTAAATAGGCTCAGTTTTAAACAACTTACAGAAAGTAAACAAATGCACTGCGTCACAGCAGTCTATCCACATTTGGAAAAAAACTTAATCCAGTAACTCGCTATACTTCTACAAGACTCTAAAAATCAAAGATCTACCCCCAAAAGGACATAATTTTAGTACAGAGAGAACTCACACTAAGTAAGGCAGGAAAGTCAGTAATGGCAACTTATTTAAGAACAAGAAAGTGCCTAAACATGTATCTGGAGATGTCTTTTCCCTGCTTTTACTTTTTGCTGTAGGTATCTGCTGCAAGAAGCTACAGTATTCTAAAGATCTCAAGTATACTAAAGAATGTAGACATTATCAACCTCAAACATGCCATTAAAATCTTGGACTTGTGTAGAATGTGAGAAACATAGTATTTCTTTCTGACTGACTCCTTAAAAATGCTGGCTCAAATGTTCAGTGGAAACTGCAGATTTGCACACACTTATCTTAGCAACTGAAAGTTATCAGCTTGAAAGATCAGCATGCCAATAGAATCTCAGTCCCTAAAACACAATATAATTTGGCTCAGCTATTGTAATTGCTTAGGGAATGTGCAATATAAGGCTCATTAGTTTCATCTTCATCCATTCAAACTAAAAAAAAAAGTGACTATTAGGAAAAAAGAAAATAACGGCATGTAGTTCACAAAACTGGCTAAAATTATGGAAAACTGCTAGCACATAGAACCTGTCTGAAGCATGCTTCCACATGCAGCA
This sequence comes from Apaloderma vittatum, assembly GCF_000703405.1. Classification (NCBI taxonomy): domain Eukaryota; kingdom Metazoa; phylum Chordata; class Aves; order Trogoniformes; family Trogonidae; genus Apaloderma; species Apaloderma vittatum. The sequence goes on from NW_009694484.1 coordinate 28,734, forward strand.
TCTCACATTCACAGCTTTCAGTGACAACTAGTTTGCTCAGAGTACAGTTACTAATAATCTTCTTGACCATCTAGCATAGTACCTTCTCCCTGGGACCTTCCCTTGTCGATCACCCGTGATTAGTTGTGTCACAAGTAAACTTGACTTCTGTTTCCTAAGAAAGAGATGCTGTGTCCTCTACTACAGCGTGAACAAGTACCAGCAAGCCTTTAAAAACCAAGCAGCTACCTATTAAGAAATTAAATTTCTCAGTATAGCCAGAATAGAGCTAGTGCATAATAAGGTAGTGCTTTTTTTCAGTTACCAGTTGCCCATAACTGCAAGTAAGACTTAGTCTGACAAATTTTTCAGATGTGTGAGGTCAGCTTTTATAAACCTACTGATAGTTAATTGTTGCCTGACTATTTGACAAAAGTCACAAATTAGAAACAAGATAATACTTATCAGGCCATCTTCCTGACAATATAGGAGCCTTCCATTATATTACAGTACCTGAGAATTTCCTCAATCTTGCTTTCAAGGACTGCATGTCTGCAACACTCATAAAACAGTCTCCTCTCTTTAAATGTATGTTCCATCTTTAGCTGCAAGAACTGTGCAGAAGGCAACTTAAAACTTAAGGTTCATGGTTTTCTTTGAATTGTCACCGTTCACTGTAATGCCAAAAATACATAACAGAAGCAGAAATTGTGAATGGTTTTGCAAGGAAGTGGTAAAGAACGATACTGAACTTGCAAAGGAGGAAGATGCTCAAAAAGCCAGCCTAACCTCACTAACCATAAAGGCAAATACATGTTTTTTTGGAACACCTCTTAAAGAGATAACAGCTTCCTGACAGAGATAGTCATTGGTCAGCTCAGAATTTCTAACAACTGCTCTACTAAATAGGTTAATCACTCTTCCATGTGCTTTTCCTTACTCTACACCCACATAAACAAAGGAGCTTCATTACTACAGCGACTGCTTCTGATGAGCAGAAAAACGAGAATATACTAATCTGTTTCTAAGGGGCTTACTGTTGTGCTCCAAGCTCCTCAACCAGCTTCCCCTGCACCACCTGCAGAGCTCAGACTTTCAGAAGGAGCCAACTCAGCCCATCAATCTGTCACACCATTAATATACTGAGAAGAAGCAGCAGACAGAGGTAAACCAGTGGTTTGGTTGCAGAAAGCGGTT
>NW_009694484.1:29940-45030 GCF_000703405.1 Apaloderma vittatum
CCTCAGCAAATTCAACTTTAACAGAAGCCAAAAGAGATTACACAGAAGGAGCAGCTAAGCTTGTTTTCTCTTGCATTCTAGCAAGCTTGTAACTCTGTTGGGAAAGAACTGTATGTAAGAGAACAAAACACAGAAGAATTCTGTAAGGAAAATTGCTTGCAAAAAACAACTCTTAAGCATAATTAACACATTTTACCAGCAGACTAACATCTTTAGTCAAAGTTTAGCTTAGGATAGGTGTAAGACTCTCACCTCAAATGCATTCGGAACTTAATGCAAAACGACAGCTAAGTGTACTAACATCCCTAAGGTTTAAGCAGACCAACTTTGACAAGTCTTGCTGTGACAGTTTAAGTCATCACTGTCTTAAATGCCTTTCCCACCTCTTTGCCAGGTCAGGCTAAGCAAGTGTCTGTGTCCCAGCCGCTCTGCTTCGCAGCTGGACTGCGGCTTCACAGGCAGCTGAACTGATCCGTCACCAGCAAGCAGAGGTCTCACCCACCAGCTTCCCCCGGCTACACTGGCCAGCCCTCGCACTCCAACCTCCAGCGCTTGTCAGACCTTTCCACAGACAGATTCAAATCAGTAATCCAGAACAAAACAGGCCTTTTGGGGGAGGAGGGGGATAAAAGGAAAGAAGGAAAGTGAATTTTATTGATTCGGTCACAAACTCAGTGAGTGCCAGTACCACCACAACGCAACCAACAGGAACACTCCAAGGAGAACGTGACCTCCCACTTGGGCAGCAGCGTGCTATTAGAACTACAGGACATCCATAGCTTCAGTTTAGACCCACTGCATTGTATTTTAAATAATGTAATTAAAAAACCCCAAACAGTTCCCTTTACTGGTCTTGTTTTAGGAACTGTAAGCTCTGACAGCAGTAGTATATACAGTGCTTAGACCACCAAAGCAAAAGTGTCAACAGCCATTTTCTAAAATCTTTACTGTATTTTTATACTTCTAAAAAAGACCTTTATGAAATGAGGATGATTGCCTGTCATCTGCTTCCTCCAGCAACTCAGGCAGTTGACTCAACTTTTTATACTGTAGAATATTTCTTTTTTAACAGTATTATTACAGTCTGTACCATCTCCATTCATTCCCTTTCTTCCTCCAACTTCCATGCCGCTGTAATCCTTCAAAATGAAAAAATGGAATCGGCTCTTTATGTTCATTACAAGGAAACTGTCAGAGCTCTGTAAGCTTACTTCTATGCAATTATGTCTCACCCAATGATTACAGACTTGTAAAACAATTCACGAATGAGATCAGTAAGCAGAGTTATCAGTTCATAAGCAGGTTTCCATGCAAATGGTAATTTCCAAACTGGCAAATCACTTTAATCTACTGAAGAGATGAATTTTACAACACAAAACCTGTGAATACATACACTTTTTAACAAAGCCGTATCTGGCATCAACCTGTTTGACAAAATTACAGGGTTTCCTAGATTTCAACTGTTTTCTTATTGCATCACCCAGGAATTATGTGGTTACACTAACATTAACTGGGCGCAGTTGGAAAATAAGCTGTCAGTATCCTAGAATTAATCAATCTCAAGTATATTGTTTCGTAATTAAGCTTATGAATACATCATCCCATGGATATAAAAACAGCAGCAACAAACACACATCCCAGAAAATAGGGAGAATTAGAAGGCTCTTTTTCAACTTTCGAGGACAGCTCAATCATGTGGAGGCCATTCTTCATCCTCAGTCTTTTTCACTGTAGTTGTGCTAATGTCTCCAACTGGGGAGCATTTTATATAAGCACATTTTTCCTAACCTTTTAAAGCCACATAACAAGACACCAAAATCAGGTGATACACTCTCTGTAGTTTACAAACCTGTGTTTTAATAAAAATATAAATGTTTTAGAAGATTTTAAAAGCTTTGGATTTTTTGTTGTTGTTTAATTGATTCATAGGTAAATTATTTCTATGTTTTCAAGAGATTTAATTTATTCCTCAGCAACAGCCCTTGCAATGATTTGAAGAGAATTGCCACAAAGGAAAGACACAGAATTTCAGGCTCCCATTTAACAAATACTTGAGTATACTAGAGGAAAACAGAGTAGGTATAACAAGTATAATTCTGCTTAAATGACGCAAGTTAGAAGTTCCTTTACAATTACTGCTATTTTTAATTGCAAAACTTAAATACTTAGAAACAAATTGCTAGAGAAATATGATCTCCACAATGTCTATCATCAAGTATGATAATACTTTTAATAACTGTTGTGGTAAATGCGTCAATGATCCCTGAACATGATAATTAAATGGACACTGCACAAATATACTTTTACTCCTCCTTATCACAATACATTTACAACAACCATATGAAAAGATTAGATTACATGTCTGGGACATCAGCAGGCTAACACCTTATCATCCTTTCTTCTGGTATTATAACATTGCATTTCTCTTACATAGTTACACATGCTCTTAGTGTGCCCAAATAGCTTTTATGTGGCATTTTTTACAGGAAAAAATATATCTGCAGAGCACAAATGCAAAACAGTTATTATTGTCCATTTTTTAAATGGAAACTGTGTGAATCATACTTAATTCAAGTAGGCTCGCTTTTCAGGTTTGTCAAGTTTAAACTCCACACAGATGCAAATTACTGGCAAAACTTCTCCCTGCATCTTAATGAGGTACACTATAAACTACGAAGCCAACTTGAAAAGACAAATGTTTCCGAGACACATTTTACTTGACCTAGGTATGCAAAGTGTTTAAGAAACCATTCTTTTAAAAGAAAGTTTTACCCAACAGCATTTACACCCCTGCATGATCTTGAACCTGTGACTGCTACAACGCTAGTTTCCCAGAATAATGCCTGCGCTGGCACAAATTTTTGTGCGAGGATTTTACCGCATGATAAGCGTGCCTAAGCAGTGTTGTGAAGACTCCCAACTGCTGAGCTCTGAACCCAACCTCTTTTCAAAACATTGTCTCACCCTTTCAAGTACTTTCAGGCCAGAAGGGAAAGTAAATCATCAAAATTGTTTTGAAGTACAAAACAACCAAATTTCAAGCATTTCAGCTAGCAGGTATCACTGTCTCAATTGTATCTTGACCATTTAGAAACAACTGTACAGATTAGGGAATGTCCTGCTGCAAAGCAGCCCCATGGAGAAAGACCTTGGAGTCCTAGTGGACAGCAATGTGCCCTTGTGGCCAAGAGGGCCAATGGGATCCTGGGGTGCATTAAGAAAAATGTGCCCAGCAGGTCTAGAGATGTTCTCCGCCCCCTCTGCTGTGCCCTGGTGAGACCACACCGGGAATACTGTGTCCAGTTTTGGGCTCCCCAGTTCAAGAGAGACAGGGACCTACTGGAGAGAGTCCAACGGAGAGCTACAAGAATGATGACGGGATTTGAACATCTCTCCTATGAAGAGAGACTGACAGAACTGCGGCTGTTTAGCCTTGAGATGGCTGAGAAGGGACCTTATTAACATATATAAATATCTGAGGGGTAGGTGTCAAGGGAAAGGAAACAATCTCTTCTCAGTGGTGTCCAGTAATAGAACAAGAAACAATGAGGTTAGGTTAGAACACAGGAAGTTCCACCTCAACATGAGGAGAAACTTCTTTACTGTGAGGGTGACAGAGCCCTGGCACAGGCTGCCCAGAGAGGGTGCGGAGTCTCCTCTGGAGACTTTCAAAACCTGCCTGGATGCGTTCCTGTGTGGCTGCCCTAGGGGATCCTGCTCTGGCAGGGGCGTTGGACTAGATGATCTCTAGAGGTCCCTTCCAACCACTAACATTCTCTAATACTATGGATTACCAACACAAGACTGCCAAAGGTATGGCAAGTGGAACACACTAATCAATAGGGACATTTCGAACAGGGCAGACAGCTCTCCAAGAAAAAAGGGAAAAATCACAGACAAACGCGATCATTAAGGTTCAGCAATGAGATAGAGAAGCTGAGTTCCTGAATTAAAATCTGCAGACGCTTGTGTAGCCAAGATAAATGAATCAGAAAAGTCTCATTCTAAAGAAAACTGAGGGGTGACCTGTATTAGAAGTTATGGCTTAAAATTCAGCATTTTAGAGATGGTATCTTTTCTTTCAAGACATGAACACACTCTGGAAAATACAGACACGCTAATGTGTCCACAGAATAGGCTTAGCATTCTGCTAACTACTCTTTCATTGCTTTAGTTTTACCAGATTACTAAAAAGTGAAGCTTACACTATCAGACTGATTAGTCATCCCTGCAATAATTTTGGAACCCATAAATCAGTTTTAACTAAGTTCAAAAAGAAGAAGAGTTTTTGAACACAAGTAAGTTGACAGCAGCACATGCAAAATGCAGTCTAAACAAATGAAATTTCAGAATGCCAATTCTCAAGTGCTTAGATTATCTTCTATGGTTATGGGAACGTTTAAATACTGTCAAAATAGCATTCACGCATATAGAATACAATACCAGCATTTCATCTTACAACTCCTTTCAGTTTGTTATCTACATGCTGTTCCTCCCTGCATAAGAAACATAGACACCAACTGTTTGCTCTAAGTGAGATTGTAAGCAGAGGGTCTCCAGAATTTCTAATGACAATAATGAATTATGAAATGCAACTTGATTGTTGAGGTACACATGACTTTAGGGCCCCTGTCTTAAGTGAATTTTTAAATAAAAACCCTCATGAGTTTCATACTGAATTTATTTATGACTATAAACCTCTTGGAATAGGTATCAAATTATGTTATGTTTACTAGCCTGAAGAAAGGCTAATAAAATATTCTGGCAATTTAAAGATAAACATCAGGAAAGTATATCACTGTGTAACTTTTTTTTTTTTTATTTCTCCAATAGTTCACAGGCTGTTGTAATAATTTTGTGTGCCAAGTTACCCACACCACATTAGCTAAGATGGTGTCTAGCTCTTTAAATAGATAGTATTGCAATGGGGACAGAAGAAGAACTGCTGCTGGACTGTTTCTATGATAAGGGTAGTGGGAGAAGTGAAATGTAAGTGGCAGGTTTGGAAGCCTGAGGTATTTTTCACTTCTGTTTTGTATTTTTTCCATATACACAGGAAACTCCCTTGGGGGGAGAAAGATCAACTTCCCTACAGCTAAATACAAGAACATGTGTAAAACAAAAAAGCCATTCAATGTTTTCCTACCGTAACAAACAAAAAAAAAATTAAAGAATAAAACAAAATCTTCAACACTAAAGATAAGTCTACTTTTCCCAAATTTCTTCGAAGTCTTTGAAGTAGTAGAAAATTCAAGAGAATCAAGAGACAAAAGAGAGTTAGGATGTCTACACACACACATCATCATCTACCTTCATATTTAAAGAGTTTATTCTCTTCCCCAACCCTCGACTACTGTTCTTCCATTCCCCTCCACTCCCTTCTGCTGCTGCAAAGCGAGTGAAGCAATTATAAGGAAGAAGGGCAGAATTCAGACAGTTCACCCAAAGGTGCAGTGCCTTCTACTCCCACTGCTAGTGGATGCAGGGGTTATATGTATTCACACCAAGGCTCCAGCAATCCATTTGTCCATCTCCAACAGCAGGATTAATGGACAGCTGAAGAACCAGAAAAGCCTAAATGGTACTTCCCCTGAACATTCCTATTTTCAGTTCAGGGGATTTCCAAGTCCAATGCTGATGCCAGGAACGAACATAGATTGTATTAAAAACTGGACCTCACATGATCCAAGCATACTGGAGACACTAAAGGACACGTACTATGTGGTTTGGAGACCAGTGGGCAGAGAAGAGACCACGGCAAAGCTCTGCCATAGACCAAGGCTACACTAGACGTGCAATGGAATCCCAAGGCAACCTGGCATTATCAGTACAATCAGCCTCGAAGGGTCACCCCACCCCTCAATTACAATTTAATTTTAACATGTCAGTAAAGCCACTCACATATTGGAGTGACACTTGAAAAGCCTGCAAATCACATGGCTGAGAAGCCACAGTCGCCCACCACTGACCTGAGCTTGGCGACAGAACGTCACAGCTGTTTGAAGGTACACACAGAAAGCCAGCTGTCAAGTGTGATATGATAATATAAATGCTTATTAATTAAATTAACTACAAGCAGAAGGGAAAGCATAATGAATTTCTACAAGTCATGTATTTGCTTTTCAGAAAGCTAATTTAAATAAACAAGAAAGCAGAGCTTCTACAAAGCAGTTTTGCTTTGGTACCAAACAATACAGACTGAACTACTACCAGATGTTTCTAACTTCTGAAAACAAAATAAGGCCTTTTTTTTTTTAATTAAAAAAGGGAGAAAAAAAAAGAGAGGTTGTCGGGGTTTTTGGTTTGGTTTTGTTTATTTAGGGTGTTTCCCCCCTCCCCAAGGAAAGGATTTTCCAGTTTTCCCCAGAGACTGACAACTACAAAGCATCACATCCTTTAGGAAATGCATCTTCCTTAACCACACAAATAATGTCGTGACAGACACCCAACAGCTGCTCAACTATGCTACTTTTAATAGTTACAAGAACTGGCTGACCATGCCAACATACCTTGGGACACACCTAAAATACATTCAGCATCAGGACGCCACTCTTCACAATACACAAGGATTATACAGAGAGGTCCCAGGAGCTCCAGTTATCCTGATTGGTTTTGTAATGAAGACCAACAGAGTCCACCCCTTCACGTATACTAGAATTCCTGAACCCGCTTGCCACCCAACAGATGAAGTTTGAAAGCAGTATGAGTTATAGGTCAACACAGACTACTTGCAGGAATGACACTGTACCAAGACCTACGGCACTCTGAACTTCAGAGTCCTCAAGAAGATGTTTCTAACAGCTACAATTAACTGTAGACACTGTAGAAAACAGACAGAATAAGGAATCAAGAGGACCGAGACAGAAAGCCAAAAGCAAGTGGACAATACAATAGACAGCCTCAATCAGAAGAAAACACGGTGGATTCCATTAGAGATTACTTAACAAAGAAGATGCTGATAAATGACTCAACTCTTAAGAGAGCAGTACAAAGTTACTTTTGGCTTCCAAGGCAGGAATTGAGAACACAGCTGAAAAAAGGAAGAGGCCAGAGACAGAAGGAGCAATGAAGATCTGGGACAAAGCTTAAGTGTTTGCTTCCTGTTTCTCCAACTACCGTCCACTGTTGCAAGACAGAATGTTCGAAGGTTCCTTTTACCAAAGGAGAAAGGTTACACACATCAAGCCTTGCTGGCTGGAACTATTATTCAGTTCTGATGTTCAAAGGACACATCTATCGGATTTTTTAAATTTTGTTGCCAAATGAAAGCGAGACGGAGGAGTGCTTTAGCCAAATGGTTGTGTGAGCTGCTTCATCGCTGAGAGTAAACTGAGGCTCAATGTTGAAAGAAAAAGTGCACCAGTACTACACATCTACTTCAGGAATATCTTGGTGTTAATCTTCCAAATACATGGGGTGGTTTTTTTGTGATGCAACAATAGCAGACAAGTTCATGACACGTGTATCATAAAATCTACAAACAACTAGAGATTCCTTCTCTAATGAGAACAACAAATACAATATAGAAGTATTTCAATGAAACCAGTAGTTCTTAACTTATATTAAAACATCCCAGTAAGAATAATATTTCTCTAAGGTTCTAAAAAGATACGAAGAAAAGCAAATCTAACGTTTGCATTCAACCACCGAATCAGTCAAAACCAAAAGTTACAATTCTATGCAGAAAGTTACACGTGCTCTTTTATGTTAGGAGAAACTTCCTGTACAGTAAATATTAATTCAAGTTGTATAACAAAGCTATATACCAAACAACCTGAAGTTTATCCGTATACATGCATCCCTTTTTGAGCAACCCTTATTTAAAGAATTAGTTTTCAAAACCTGGTCTCAGCTTTCCTTTGTTTGCTTTCAACACTTCAAAACCAATCCTTTCTCCCAGTCCTGCTGCTTTAGAAATGAACCATGCTAGCAAGAACAAAGTGTCCTGTTTCTTCACAGCTTTCAATATACTCCCTACAAAGCCATCAGCAACAGATTGCAGTCTCTGAATTCATTCAAAGCTCTATTTTATCCATCCCTCTTGGAGTAGCAAAAGGATAACAAAATAGTAATGGCTTTCCATACACTTCTACAGCGATGAAGAGGACTGAAACACGTCAAAAGAGAGAAGGGTAGTGAAAGGAAATAATGAAACTCCTCCAAAATAAAGTGATTCTCCACTATGTCTTCTTCCTACTCCTCCCAAAGCACATTTCCTGCCTTCGCAATGTTAACACTTGGAACCTTTCTTAAGCTTTCCCTGTACAACTTAAATTTTCTTCATCTCTCTGTATCAATGTTTTGTCTTCTGTTACACAAGATATCTGGGGTTTCTGAATTCTTTATAAACTACTTTGTCTCCAGTCTTCACCAGTTCTTTAGCTGGGAGACAGGCAGCACACTAATGTTCACGAGACATACCCTCTCAGAATCAAAGGCACTGATATGGCCAAGCTCCAAGTTCCAAAAGGCAAGGAATTCTGTTTAGACTTGACTTATACAGTTGTTAGATTATGACATTGGTTGAGTACTAACAGTGACTTCCCCATTCTGCAGATAATGGAGGTGATGCTCTAAGCACAGGGCTAGTAACAGCAAAAACTGGGGGAGAAAGGGGAACAAGACAGGTTCAGAGTAAGGAGCAACACTGTCGGAAAGTACCCTGGAAGCACTGCTCCAGACAAAGGTAAGTGAAGAGCGACTGCCCAGGAACAAAGACAGTAGGGCTTATGCAGGAATTCACATGCAAAAACATGGGTATGTATTCTGGTGTACTACTCCATTAAAAAAACCCCACACTATTTCCAGAAGCAAAACTAATTGAGGGCTGGTCACAAAATTAAGGAGAGAACATGACTGAAAGCAACTATGTAAAATAAATTAAAAAAAACCCAACATTATTTCAATACGCTATATATGTAACAAGAGGAAGTAGAACTGACCAGATATAAATTTAAATCAGAGGAAAGGAATGTCAAGCAGTGGCCATACACTTTTTTCAATTAATGTCAAAACAAAAAGAAGAAAATATTGGTTAGGAAAGCAATTGGGACACTGGTAGAATAGTATCTTCCATCCAAAAAAAACCCCCAAACCAACAAACCATCAACCAAAAACCAACAAACCAAACAAAAAAGCAATATCATTATCGAAGGAAATTGCCAAAAATCAGAACATTAAGTAAGTGAATGCCGAATACAAGAAAGGAAGTATCAAAAGTGTCACCAGCAAAATCAATATTAAGAAAGTTCCTTAAACCACAAAATTCACTTGAATCCTGCGCCACAGTAGCACAGAGGAAAACTTTCAGTAAGTGAATAAGTCTCTTATCTCTACAAATATAATACTCATCACTGCCTAATAATTTCCAGCAAACATAAATAGGTTGCTTTTGGGTTGTTGTTTTTGGTTTTTTTAAGAACCGTTCTAACCAAGAAAGATAAACTTTCAAATTTGAACTGATGCAATACAACTTTCACGACTATGCAAACTGACAAGTCTAACCAGTCTACTGCTAAATTTAAGTGCGACACAGCAATAAGGTGAAAGAGCTAAGCGCCAGTCCAGTTCCAATTGCCTGTTAAGTACTAAAAAATATATATAAAAAAGGTTTTTTCCGAGAAAAACTATCTGTATAAAAGACTGGAAAATCACTGGGTACGTCCAGAGAGTTCTTTTTTACCTATTTTATTTCCATATGAAAATATAGCCTAGGCTCAGCGAACACTCACACAAGGACTGGCTCCAAAGTCTGTCTTGACAGGTATCTTCAGCATACCTTCAGAGGTCACCTTTTATTCACTGCAGTCTCAAAAATGACACAAAGTCCCTGGTAACTGGATAAAGGGATAGAAAAGGATAGAAAGGAGGACCCTGGAACTACCAACCTGGCAGTTTCTCTTCTGTGCCTGGAAAGATCATGGCAGAGAATCTCCTAGAGGCATTGCTAAGGCACATGGAGGACAGGGCGGTGATTTGAGACAGCCAGCATGGCTTCACCAAGGACAAGTCCTGCCTGACCAACCTCGTGAACTTCTACAATGCAATGACTGCATCAGTGAACAAGGGAAGAGCTATGGATGTTGCCTATCTGGACTTCTGTAGGGGCTTTGACATGGTCCCCCACAACACCCTACTCTCTAAATTGGGAGAAAGACTGATTTAATGGCTGAATGAGGAATTGGCTGGATGGCCACATCTAGAGGGTAGCGGTCAACAGCTCAATGTCTAGATAGAGATCGGTGACAAGTGGTGTCCCTCAGCAGTCCGTACTGGGACCAGTGCTGTTTAATAGTGAGTGCACCCTCAGCAAGTTTGAAGACAACACGAAGTTGCACGGTGCAGTTGACACACCTGAGGGACAGGATGCCATCCAGAGCGACCTGGACAAGCTCAAGACATGGTGTCACACAGACCTCCCAATGTTCAACAAGGTAAAGTACAAGGTCCTACACTTGGGCCAGGCCAATCCCCAGTATCAATACAGGCTGGGGGATAAAGGGATTGAGAGCAGCCCTGAGGAGAAGGACTTTGGGGTACTGGTGGAGGAAAAGCTAGACATGAGCCAACCATGTGTGCTCAGAGGCCAGAAAGTCAACGGCATCCTGGGATGCATCAAAAGAATTGTGGCCAGCATGTCAAGAGAGGCGATTCTGCACCTGTACTTTGCTCTTGTGAGACCCCAACCTGGGGGTTCAGCTCTGGAGTCCTCAGCACAGCAAAGACATGGACCTGCTGGAGCAGGTCTAGAGTAAGGACACAAAAATTATGAGGGTGATGGAACATCACTTCTGTGAAGAAAGGCTGGGAGAGTTGGGGTTGTTCAGCCTGCCTGGAGAAGAGAAGGTTCCAGGAGATGTTACTGCAACCTTTCAGTACTTGAAGAGAGACTGCAAGAAAGATGGGGGCAATGTTTTTAAAGTAAAAGAGCATAGAAGAGCACAGTAAAAGAGCACAGAACTAGACTCTACATAAGAGAATTTTTTCACAATCTAAAATGATCTACTTGAAGACATCCCTGCTCATAGTAGAGGAGGTTGGACTAGATGGCTTTTAAAGGTACCTTCCAAATCATTCTCTAAGATTCTATATGTAGATCTAGCAGCTAGTCGAAAAGAATAACCATTATCCTTACAGTTCAAGGAATCCAATAAAAAGAGATGTCCTACACTTTCTAATGGCCTTTAACACTTGTAAATGACTATAAGATCCTAGTCCACTTTTCCTGCGCTAATATTTGAAGTAAGATTTATCACTTCAACAAGATAATTCTGAGTAAACCTTCCCAATAAGACCCTTTTTAAACATAGTTTCATAACAGCTCCTTTGTTTTGCGTCTTAACTATTGTGAAATACAGGTATTTTGCTCACTGCAAATAAAAATGCGAAAAGTTCCGACGTTTGTTTTAGCGTAGTTCTCATGTTGTATTTTAACACAGTTCTTAGTATTTTGAGAGTGCTGCTATCTAAACCAAGCACTGCAAATACAAATCTTATTTACTGTATCATCAAACTGAAAACAAATCTGGTCGATACCTGTATTATTAATTAAAATAGATATTAGAGTATGTTTTGTGCCTTAACTTTCCTGCTTCTTATGACATTTATGGCAAAAAAAATTACTTCAGGTTTAGAGAATCACCTATTTTCTCTCTCTATAATAATCTTCTACTACCCTTCCAGACAAACTAAGAGGCACATTCACCTCCATAAGTAGCAGCAAAAACCAAATATATTGAAAGCCACTCTTGTAAATTTAGTACTTCTATAAAGACCTCTCAAACTTTTGCATCATGATTAGGATTCAAAATTAGTATCATTTGTGCTGACTGAAAGAGTTCACAACAATGCATCAAGCATGCTAGAATCCTCTACTAAAGAAGTCTGATCTCAAATACTTACTTTGATTAACTGCTCTGCATAGCTTATTAATGAGAGATTTATAATACACATGTAAACAAATAAACACCAGCCATACAACACTAAAAAAATAAATGCAAAAGGACAAAAGAAAGAAGAAAAAGCACAACAAAAAAACCCCAAAACCAACAACTCAGGACTCAGTGCTGGCAAAGAAGTGCTGAACAGCAGAAGAAAAAAATCTGGCCAGAGAAATATTTGGCCAGAAAAGACATGTCCAAAATAGTTCTGTTATATCCCCCTCACTTCTGGAAGATATTACATTATTAAGGATTTTACTAGTCATCACTGTATATCTACTACAAAACTAAGAGAGAGTGAAAAGAAACACACATATGCAGAATAAGTCTTTCAATAAAGCTTTTTCTTCTCTGAATTCTTACATTCACTACTGAAGCCAGAGCTGGCTGGCTGATTTGGAAAGCAGTAAAATGTTTTTTAATTTTAAAAATAAATATCTACACAGAATAATTTCTTCAGTAGTATAAAGGCATGGCTACAGCCTACTGCAGCATCACTTCATTTTTCATCATGCCATATTTATCCACTGACCATGCCTTGGTCATTGCTTTTATGTCTCAATTACGTAAGAGCAGCATCTCTCTAGTGTCGATCTGAATATCCCTCACTATTACCAAAACACATTAAATATTAATAAACTCACTCTTAAGTCTTCCTTACCACACCTTTCAGATTGAAAACCTAGGAAAGTCTGCTATCTTCTGACCATCTTTCACAGTGGTAGTAGGGAGACAAGACATGATGCCATGTGTCAAAACCCAGCAAACTCTGAACAGCGAATGGCCCATAACTACATCGAGCAATAAGAACCAAATCTGGAGACGGTAACTACTTCCACCCCTCTGTGGACTCTGCATTTGACCTTGGCAAGTCAGTCACTGCTTTTTGTGCTTGTTTTCTCATGTTCAGGACATGAAGGGCTTTTACGCAGATGGCTGGAACAACAACAACAATAAAATAACTGACTAAGTTTAATTATTATTTATTCTATTATGCCAGGCCTTAGAACTCTTCTGCAATGGCATAAATTCAAAGTGAGCACAAGCACTTCTGATTTTCCAGACCTTAATTTTTAAGTTCCCTTTCCATAAGAGCACTGGTGTAAGCAGTAAGTCATCATCAGAGACATCCCATCACGCTGTATCAAAAACTGGTAAAAACCTTGTTTCACAAATTCTTCTGCTAAGCAAACGAGTTCAACCTTATTTTAACCAATGGCAATTCCTATAGCTTGCAAAAAAAACCACTGCCTGCAAGTTCCTCTGCTACTGCTCCCAGAGAAAATTAAGTTAGAGTTAAAATAAGAGCTGCCTGGGAAAGGAAAGTAGGATATTGCCTAGAGAGTATTTTTTTGCTCTGTGCCATTTCTATGCTCCTGCAAAAATTAGGGACCAGTATTTTACAAAATTCAATTCTCCCTCTCATGCTTACAAAATTCTGAATTTCATGGATGCCTGATCAAGTTTCATTTTGATACAAGGTTTCTTGGTCATCTCCCAAAGCACAGCCACTGGAAATATGCCACAAGTGTAGCTTTGGAAAAAACAAAGTGCAGATTAAACGTTCTACAGACAGACCAAGCAATGTTATCAAGAATACCAGTAGAAATATTTCTTTTTCTGGCACATACAGAAAAATGTCTACATTTTTCCATACTCATAAAGCGAAAATTCCAGATGTTTGTTCTGCTACTCAAATAACTATAAACAATCAGATTAACAATCAAAAGACTGACTAGAGGGCCCATTGCAATACATACTCTTGAATCTCACCTACCAGAAACAGAAAAATTGAAAGAAGTAGCAGGTGTACCCTCACACAGAGTAGACAAAAATGACCACTTGCCAATACAGCTTGTTGTCTGTTACAAGTGTTCTAGATTTTGAATATACTGATTACATTTCATACTATTTAGCCAGGCAATTACAATGAAAAGGAGATAATTCTTGCTCCTGAGTAAGAAAAAAAATGAGGAAAAATTATACCTTAACACAACCACCTTAATGTCCCCATGTTTTCCCAAGTGAAGTAATTAAGCCAATTCTATTTAAACAATTAGAAAAACATGTAGTCAACAAAAATGTTTTCAAAAAAAGAGTATCACAAACTTAGTGAAGAAACATGCTGTTGAAATGGTCAGATGGCTTTAGAAAGAATAAATCACGCTCCAGCAGCGTGTCATTTCTCAACTATTCTGATTAATCAAAATAGTAAAACATTATAATGATTAAATTTTATGCTAGAATTCTATAGATCAGTCAAGCTTTTCAAAAATTACAAAAAACATTAAATGGAACACAGAAAAGTGCTTATCCTTGTAAAGCTATTGCCTCTGTCTATTGTTAGGGTGTCAGGCTGCCACACTGCACATAGTGAAACCCCTAACTTATTTTGTCTCTTGGTAAAAAAGTTTACCACTGCAAATACATAGTTTATGAATTTACAAGCAGAAGAACACCAAGATACCTGGCCACGTATCCACTATCTAAACTAACTAAACTCCAGTTGAGGAGTATGAAGTATTTTTCAGAAATTAAAATTATCTTGAGTAGTATTCATAGGCTCTGAAAAATGACCTATGATGTCACACAGAAACAGGCAACGAGAGAGTTTCTTTAGGTTGTAAAGAGCACTTAACTTTTTTTTTAAAGAAAAAGGTTGCAACCATGAAATATACACACATATGAATTATGAGTAAAGAGCACCACAACAGAAGTAGAACCCCACGAAATGAAACAATGTCAAACGCTTAAGTTTAGCACTTACTTTTCCAAGGCTTAGTAAGAATGTAATGATATGGAAATTGCTACTTTCTATTGATAATTTTCTCTTCAACGAAATTTACCGGCTCTTTCTTTTTCTCAGTTTTTACATTGGAAAGAAATAACCATAATTTCATGTTACTTCCTTGTCTCATATAATTTTAATCACTGCAATTATGTTCAAGATAAGTATGAAGTGTACAATATCAGAATATTATAAGCACTTCACATAAAAAACCTCGAAAATTGACTAAGATCAAGAATATAATTCCACATCAATAAATCTAAACCTGCCTTGAAATATTATAGACTTAAAAGGCCTATCAGTTTTGTCAACAGAATTAAGATTTCATCTGACAATGCACCTAGTGACGTTTAGCTCTTTCCC
>NW_009694484.1:45061-50696 GCF_000703405.1 Apaloderma vittatum
CTTCACCTAAATACACAGGAAAAAATAAACAACTCTTTAAAAGCACCTTCTCTGTAAAATGTCTCGGGACACAGTGATTCAGCAGATTACAGTGCCATATAGGTCAGTTAATAACGTGCTTGCAATTAGCATCCAAAAAACATAAGTTGGTAAGTACTACAAACATAGAAAAAATGTCCTGAAACTTTTAAAATTCTGCTGACGTGATTTGCTCTCCAAATGTAAAACCAATATTTTGCATAAAACACATTCTTCATTCCCAATAGAGATTCAAATGTACTATGCAAGATAAAATACTCGTTGCATTAAATAGTATTTTACAAATCTAAAAATCACAATTTTTCTCTCAACTTTTTATCAAAAACAAACGTTGTAGAATAGGTATGTATTGCACCCTAACTGTACTCTTCACCAAGTATGAGTTACTAACTATAAAATCTTTATTTAAAATCTCTGCCCATGAAGGTAGCACAGGTCTTTTAGGAAGACTGTGTAAGTACCTACGGGCCAGTTTAGCTTCTTTTCACATTCTTTTTAAATCTAGAAATTGCTTAAGTTCAAAAAAATGAAAAAAAATCCTATGGCGAATTTTTACTGCAAAGTATAAATTGGCAAGTTAAGAGGAAAGCAATTCACTCACAAACCCATGGCAATTTATGCAAGTCATAGTATGGCACAGCATACTTTAAAGAGAGTTATCTCTGTAAAGAGATATAGGCAGAGGGATATTGCCTTTTAACTAGCAGTAAAACATGCACACATATTATGCCTAATAAAAGAGTGTACAGATTATTTCTGGAAAAGTTAAGCTATAAAAACATTATTCTCAAAGTTTCTTTGTATCAAACAGAGTAAGTCAGAAATGACAAAGAGCTGCTTATTACAATGAAAAAATAGTGAAAGCAAAAAAAATACAAACAAAGAGCTTAACTTCATCAAATTGCTCCTACTGAAACTACAAAAGGTTAATATTTGCAAGCATCTTGGAGGACTCCTTCAAGAATATAATGCTCACAAAGATTTCCCAATAGCCAGACTTAAGACTCTGACATGCTCCTTGATAATGATTTAAATGTTAGTCACATAAAACCATCTCCTCATTTGATTGTAAACGAGTTTTTCCCAACCTTCAACACCCATCATGTACATATACAAAACAAAACAGCCATTGTTATGTTATTACTCAAATCTTAATAGGCACTATGTTAAAACCTCCAGTGACAGTAAAAACTGTAGCCTGAAGATCCTATCTTTGAATTTTACTCCTGTAGTCTATATAATGCTGTTTTCACTCCTTCAGCATCACTGAAACCGAGCCCACTAAAATCTCTTGCAGCCTAACCCTAGGATCAATATGTAATTCTTATCCCCCTCGACCTGTCAATCACTCAAGATGACCAGCAGTGCTTCTTTTCTGGAAATATTCTCCCTGGTTTCCTTGGCATTGCTGCTCTCACGATTCATCCCCTTATTCTAATTGTTCTTTCAGTGTATATTCCTGAAGGAGCCTCCTCACTCACCTGTAGTATTTTATGAATCATTTAATAGTTTTCTGTCTTGCGTCCCCTTCCACTCTCCTTCACTTTATCCAGGGCCAAGATTCAAATTCAACTATTAGCTCCCTGCCATTAATCAGAAACCCTACTGTATCTGCCCAAGCTAACACGTCAGCTTGCATCTCTCCACAGATGTCTCACAATCAACTCAAGTCTTGGCACAGACAAAACACAGATTTGGTCTTTCTGCCATTCAGTCTCCTTTCCACTACTGCAAGTCACTCACTTTCAGGAGTCTTAACCAAGCATCAGAGGTTGTTTAGCCTGGAGGAGACTCAGGGGGGACCTTATCCCTCTCTACAACTACCTGAAGGGAAGCTGTAGTCAGGTGGGGGGCGGGCTCTTCTCCCAGGCAACCAGTGGCAGGATGAGAGGCCACGGTCTGAAGTCAGGGAAGGTTTAGGTTGGATCTCAGGAAGCATTTCCTCACGGAGAGGGTGCTCAGGCACTGGGATGCACTGCCCAGGGAAGTGGTGGAGTCACCGTCCCTGGAGGTGTTTAAGGAGAGGCTGGATGTGGCACTTAGTGCCGTGGTCTGGCCCACGTGGTGGTGTTGGGTCACAGGCTGGACTTGATGATCTCAGAGGTATTTTCCAGTCTCAGTAATTCTGTGATTCTGTGATCAGCTCTCAAATCATGATTCTTTACAGGTCCTACTAGTAACCTGGCTTTGAGATCCTGCCAATGCACAGCACATCGCAAGGTCATGCCTATAGCAGCTTAAATTTTATCCTGTGACCACAGCAGTTCATATCTGAATTAGTGAAGCATCCTTCTACATTTTTCAAAATCAAGAGTTGACCCCATTTTATTTATTCTGAACAGTCCTCTCCAGATAACTTTTCAGCCTAAGGTCAGATCACATGAGTCTCCTCCCCACAACTCCTGAGCAGCATCCACTTCACTCTCTACTTCAAGACCCTTACTGGTCAATGTTCTTATCCTAAAATTACTAATCAGGATGTAGATGAAGTTTCAATAAACTCTTACATTTTCATCTCTGACCTTTTCTTCAGCTGCCTCGTGGTTAGCAGAGCTCCACAAAACAACACCTTCTTCTTTGAAAAACCTACTACGAGCGTTGCCATAGTTCTCAGTAAGAACAAACAAACAGAACAACCAGATGGCTTTGCACACCTAGACCGCTACCTTAAAATTCACCGCACTGATGCCAAATATTCTTCTGTGTCATCACATATCTGATGTGTCTTCCCTTACCCTTATATCGTTTTCTGGGTCAGGAAACACCTCTTAGCCACAGAACTGTGGGATGACTAATTCAGACACATAACTTAAATAGTCTGATAATTAGAAAAGTGTTACTAAACCAATTTTCTACTATACAGCACCCATGGAAAACATCATACAAGTGATAAGCCCACTCAGTTATTTTTGTCTTTTTCAAGGCTTCTCAACATGTTGGAAAGCAATCCAAATACTTTCTTGTATACAGCTGTTACAGAAGTTTTCACTGGTAATCGAGTACTCAGACCAATGCCTAGCATTTACCATTTTTATTTACTGACTTCAATTTTTTTCACTTGTTTGTTGGTATACAAATCTTTGCAAGGTTTGTAAAGGGGTTTTTTTTAACTATTACTGTTTTCTAGTATTTTAAAAATTGGGCTGTTCCAGACTACAGAGAAGACACAATTCCATATTTTGTGTTTTAAAATAACATAAAATTAAGTTCTCAGATTAGAAACTCTCTCTGTCATACGGTTATATTAGGACCAGTACAGCAATTTTCAAAATAACTGAGGACTAGAAGTACTTTTGTCATGTCAGTAATTATTTTTAGTGCAAAACATTTTGTTTTAAATATGCTCCTCTAATTAAATAATACTTTCATTAATATTCTCATCTTAAAATGATGAGTTTCCCGAAATCATTCTCAAGCAAAACCAGAAATGCTCCACAAAACCCCAAAATATTATATTAGTTCAGCCATAAATTATCCACTTCATTTTAAAGTACACTTGAAATAGTAACTCATTTTGTTACTTGTTTCATGCTTCTGTGTACTTTCTCATATCTAGTCCTGCCACTGTGCAGTTTAGGTTCAGTCTTACCAACTGTGATCAAAACGTTCCTTGTGATGCAAGTAGCAGGAGTGTGCCACGTGCTACAAACATGAAAATGGTAATGCACTCTGATTGCACCCCAAAATTACTGCAATAAATTCCTATTATTCCATTCTAACACAGCGTATACCTGTGTACCATAGTTTAGGCTTAGGTTTACAGTTTTCACAGAAAAAAAAACGAAAATAAACCCCAAAACTCACTATGTTTTTACACTCAGCTTACACTGACTGCAGAAAAGCCATATGCTTTATCTCAAAGTTTGAGCACCCGTAAGAGCTGTAAGCTGCCATTAAAAAACAACGCAGTATTTGGGTACTCCATTTTTCAGTTACATCTTTATAATTTCAAGCACTTTTTTCCTGTGCAAGTTGACTTTTGCAGAACAGTCTAGAAAGAAAACTTGCCTTTGCTAAGTATTTGGGGAAAAAAATCAGCTACTGGAGTATCATCAATTTTTAATCCTAATACACACAGACAACACAGCATCAGAGCTGCACTCCAAAAGCAGGTCATATAATAAAAAAATCAGGCTCCTTAATGTAATCTAACTATAACATTAATCCAAGTTAACAGACTTGATTTTTATGAGCACTAAAAATAATTGACAATAAGAAAACAAGGCTACTTTTTCAGAGAATTATTCAACTTACAGCTTTTGAACAATAAATTTAGCATTAAAATCCTACTTTTTTTTCACTCTTGTTAAAATGCTGTTTTTCCTAATGTCCAAATTGTTTGATCATTTACTTCTTAAAAAAAATAAAAATCTACAGTTGTTATTGACAACATTCTAACAGATCTCTCAGAAGGATAAAAGTAACGTCACTAATAGGACAACACTTTTGACAAACCTGTAATAACCAATAAACAAAAGGATATGGAGCCCAAATACTTAGATGAGTAAACTAACAGTAACGTGGAAAAACTTAGATACTAACTGGACTGTAGACTAATACTTACAGCAAACTTTAAAGCATTTGTTCCCTTCTTTCAACTCTAACCTCTACAACAGTACACTCCAGGAACCATAACAAACAAGACCAGCTTCCCTAAAGAACATTTAATTGAGAAAACGTGTATGAGCCACAAGATGCCTTTATCAGGAGAGAAATCAAGCAAAAGCTTCGATTTAGTTTTCAACAACCAAGAGTGAGGAATTGGAAACACTACTGCAGCCAAGCAAAACAACAAAATAGCATAATGCTACCTTCTCCATGAGAACAAAAGCATCAACCATCAACTCCACCCCACCCCCAAGCAGGCTGTTGCTCTCTAACCACAGAGCCAATGCTATAGACAATGTAATCCCACAGGGAAGACAGAAGGTCACAGACACACTGTGAAATCATAAAATAAGGCCCACGTTTCAGAAAGACACAACAGTACTTTCACCAGTCAAGATTTCATTTGGGGAACAAACAGGTGGAATATAGAAACAGCTTGTTCTTCACTTGGCTGCCCCTTCTCTCCACACAGAGGGAGGTCACAAGTGTTCAGTGTAGACTAAAACTAAGGGCACAGCACTTAAAACAAGCAGCAGAAGTCAAGACGTGGTGATGACAGCAATAAGTCATGTAACACTGCAGGTGATACTGCATACTGTACACCAGCACTGGATCTGTTATTATTCATCAGCTGTAGGTGGCTAAGAGGGTGTCACTTATTACAGTGACACACGCTGCAGCTGGCTAAGCCATGATTAAGTATTACCTAGCGTGGTTGAAAGGGATGGCAACTATCATTCATTACGATCCAGCGTGGCTTAGTGGGGTGGGGAGGCTGCTACCCTTCGCTGCCATGCCACATTCGGAGGAAGGCAGCAAAAACTCAACAAAGCCCTGGGGAATGGTGTGCAGGAAGGAGAGGGAGGCAACCCCCAGCCGGAGGGGCAAGTGTCCCGCTGGCAGGGCTGGAAAGCCTGACCGCGCTCGGCGCGACCCGGAGCGCTCCAGGGCGGCGCGCACAGTGACAGAGCCGCTCCGCCCGGCGACC
>NW_009694485.1:0-1296 GCF_000703405.1 Apaloderma vittatum
GCAGGGAAGTGGGGAAAAAAAAAAAAAAAGCCCTTCAGACTGAAGAGGACAAAGCAACACCGGGAACTCCTCCTCCTCCTCGCTGCTTCTGTGCTGCCCCGTGACCATCCTCCGAGCTCCGCGCTCCCGGGGCCCTTTCCCACCCCGTACCTCCACCTCCACCGTGCGGGGCCCGGCTGCCAGCACTGGCGCTGGGGCAGCACCGGGACACCCCCGTCCTCCTCCTGTCCCCAGAGCTCCCCACCCTCACTTACAATCATCAAATCACTCAGGTTGGAAAAGCCCCCTGGGATCAACGAGTCCAACCGTGAACCTGCTCTACAGAGCTCACCCCAAACCATCTCCCCAACCCCGCATCTCAACGGCCTTTAAACACCTCCAGGGATGGGGACTCAACCCTGGGCAGCCTGTGCCAGTGTCTCACTACTTTTTAGTGACAAAATTGCTCCTAATGCCCCGTCTAACCCTCCCCTGTTGCAGTTTGAATCCATTCCCTCTTGTTCTGTCGCTAATTCCCCGTGAGAGATCAGCCCCAACCTCTCCACAACGTCCTTTCAGGTCGTTGCAGAGAGTGATGAGGTCTCCCCTCAGCCTCTTCTTCTTCAAACTGAACAGCCCCAGCTCCTTCAATCATTCTAATCATTTCCCGCCTTCTCATCCCCGCACTCACCCAGATGTCGAACTTGCCCGGGAAGAAGCGCTCGGGTATGCGGGCGGCGTACAGCCCCGCGCCCGTGATGTACATCACGGCCATGAGGAAGAACCAGCCCATCTGGCCGACCGTGGTGGCTTTCACGAAGCCTTCGGCGATGGTGAAGTGCATGGTGGGCACCACGCCGCTCAGCCCCAGCCCCAGGAAGACGCCTGCGACACAGAAATGGGGAAAGGGAAGCTCCCGGAGGCACCAGCAGCCTGTTCTTGCTCCGGCCTGGATAATCTTACCCCCTTCCCGCAGGATTTTATCCTTCACAAAATATCTCCAGCTCCACGTCTCAGTCAAAACCAGCGCTGCCCCAGCCAGCCCTTCGAGGGATCGTTTGTTTCGCAGCTCACGGGGAAGGTGCTAATTAACAGAGCTGAAATTCTCAGCTCTGGCATCTTAATTAATTCGGCAGAGAGCGAACGGCACTGCAGCGAGACTCCAGCTCAGCCCTGTCTCTCGTCACGTAGCCAGGATGCTGCTGTGGGAGATGTTTTGCCGCAGGAGCCTCCTGAGGAGGTGAAGGGGGGGCAGAGGGGGGCTCAGTGAGGTTGATTTAACCCACGGAGGCTGCGGTGGGTGCAAGGCAGGCGGAG
>NW_009694485.1:1376-1772 GCF_000703405.1 Apaloderma vittatum
TCTCCCTCTTCTGCCGGAGCTGCAGGCTCAGCTGCCAAACTGCTTCCTGGGGAAAGCGGCTCCTCCCAGGCTGCTCAGCTGCCACTTACGGGGCTATTTTTAAACGAGAGCTGCCTGCACCAAGCCTTGGGCTCGCTCAGGCAGAGGATCTAAATCCCTGGCACAACCACGGGAGGAAGGTGAACCTCCCTCTGGCTGCCGTGTGCTGAATTCTGCAGGTGCCAAGAGCTCTTCCCACCCTGCAAAGGGATCCTCCCATCCCAAAGCGCCTCCTCGAAGCCCTCCCAAGCTCCCTCCTGGGGCGAGGCGGGAGAAATTCCTACCTGCTCTTGTCTGCCTGTGCTTGGGGGTGGCGAACCGGTCCCACTGAGCCACGATGATGGCAGAGATGGCCAA
>NW_009694485.1:2121-2344 GCF_000703405.1 Apaloderma vittatum
TGGCAGGAGCACGGGGCACAGACAGGAGCCAGGAGAGACTGTGCCCTAAACCCCAGGGAGTCCTCACACGTACGGATTTGACCACTCCCCTCCACTGCGGAGTGCTTTCCATCTGTTCATTCGGGGACCACATCGCCGCCAAAACGCGGCCGCTCGTCACCCCCACGGCCGCAGAAGTGCCCTCCCCGCCCTGCGCGTGCAAGAACGTCCTGCTGAGGGCACA
>NW_009694486.1:0-513 GCF_000703405.1 Apaloderma vittatum
GGGAGCAGCAAGAGCCCATCGACACCCTCGGGTGCCCCCCAGGGCAGCCCCAGGGGTGCAGGAGACGGGGGGCGGCAGCAGCCAAGCTCTGGCTCCAGATAAAGCCTGGAGTTTTAATTAGCCACTCCCGGAGGGAGCTGCCAAAACCAATGTTACACAAGTTGGAGAAACTAAACTAAAGGCTTTTTGCAGCAAACAGCTCATCCGCTGGTTACCAGGCCCCGTGGTCTCAGCAGCTGCTCAGCTCCAGCTCCCCGCACCGGGAGCCCTTCGCCAGTGGCCAGTGGCTGCCCTTCCCCGCTCAGCATCAGGGTGTGCTTAAAGCCACTCAGTTATCGCTTTAGCAAATGGAGCAATTTCTGCGTTTTACAAATTTCCCACTGGCTGTTCTAAGGACAAAGGCAAGCAAGCTGCTTCAAAGCATGGGGCCATGTTAGGGCTGCTTGACATGAGATGTTTTAAGAAAAAAAAAAAAAGATTGTTTTTTGACGTTTGAGCCCCCCCTCCAGCAGA
>NW_009694486.1:613-939 GCF_000703405.1 Apaloderma vittatum
GGGACGGGAGGGTTGGGGCCAAGAGTCTGCAGAGATGTGGAGAACGGACCTGGCAGCGCGAAGTGGAGCTCTGCAGCCCTTTTAGACCTCCCAGCAAGTCCCTCTCCCTGCTGAAAGCATTGCTTTTTCTGAATTTAATGGTTATTGCCAATATTCAAACAGGTTTCTGCTCCAGAGCAAGAGCCTTGCCAAGGACAGAGCACTTGGCCAGAGTGTTTCCCCCTTCCCTCGGGCAGCACGGAGCCCCGACCCCCATTCCCCCTGGGATGGACGGAGAACGGATGTCTTCACCCGGCCAGAGCCCGGAGCCCTGGGCCGTGTCCCTG
>NW_009694486.1:997-3944 GCF_000703405.1 Apaloderma vittatum
TCTGAATTCAGAGTGAGGGCAGAGCTGACCAGTTGTACAGCTCCCAGCATTGGAAACTGCCCCTGCCACGCGTTCACGGGTTGTGTCTTGCCCGGGCGTGCTCGGCTTTTGCCAGGGCATGAGGAGGTAAGAAGGGAGATGTTGGCTGAACACGTCCTGGACTTGCACACCGTGCCTACCTTCTTCTTCCTCCCGCGAACCGGGCCGTGTTCGGAGAGCTCGGTGCTGTCCTGCTGGAGAGCAGGGGATCTCTGCAGCGGCTCTGGACCCCGCGACATGCAGTACCAGCAGCATCCACGCAACGTGCATGACACGGTGGTGGGCGGATGCCCAAGGTGCAGCAGCCATGGCTGGACCAGGCATCGTTGTGCTTCAGCCTGCAGGGTACGGCTGTCGCTCCTGTGCAGTTACACCCGAGACAGTGCCAGCGATCCGTGGAATTACAAGGGATTACTGTTTTCCCCCTGAGCTCTTTGGTTTGTCTCACAGTGAATAAAAGCTTGATCCTGCGCAATGTTCACATCTGTGCCTTGAATTAAAAAGAGGGCTGATAAGCAGCCTTTTTTATTACTTGGAGAGCGTGGGTCAGTTTCAGAACGAAGTTCCAGCAGAATGGATTTACGACTGCTCATAAAGATACTGAAGGCAACAACAACAGGAGGACACTGGCCTTTATTAGCTCCTTGCTTTGAGAAATACATTAATCAAATGAAATTCAGTTTAAAAGACCCGAAGAGGCATATATGAAAGGATTAGTCAATTGATGTGTAAATGAATTAAGTTCAGACGTGATTAATAGCAAAAATCTGACTGTGAAGAATAGCCTATGAATGACCCAACAGAGAGCCTCGACCCCTGAAAAATGTCCACTTATGCCTGGCATCCTCAACAGCTAATATTCATCACACCGGGTAACGTTTTTCATGCACATAGCTGACACAGAAGCCAAGTACACACGTAGAGCAGTGTTCCAACAAACGAGATTCTGCCTTTATTGTACCAAGAACAACAGAGTTTAAGGTTACAAAAGGAGCTGAACACCAAGGGTGAAGGGCTGCCCTCGGGCACAGCTCTTGGGACCCAAGCACGGACTAAGTTAAAAAGTGAGTATTTTCATTTCCCCTAGTGTGGTGTGATGGGTTTTGTCTCTATCCTGGGTGCCAGGCAGGCTCCTCTTTTTGGTTAAGAGACTAAAAGTCCTTCAGTCCCGTACAGTGATGTCCGGGTCACGGTCATGTCCTGGGCATCCCGGGCCACACCTTGTCAGTCGAGGCGGCCAGTGTCACTGCTCTCCAGCCTCAAGCACATTGTAGGTCTCTATTTCCCTTATTCAATGCATTCGGTTCCAGTTCAAAAAAGAAAGAAGAGTGAGCAGTGGCAACAATCCAGATAACATCCTTCTCCAGAAGCAGACTTTGGCCTCGGATGCTATTAATCTGGGCAAACCCTGCCATTTCTGAAAGGCAACTGAAGAAGACTATAGCGTTGCAACTGCTGCGTCACACTCGTCGTGCATCTTGCAGAGGCCGGAGCGTCACAAGGCAGCAGCGGGGTTCCACCAAGACAGGGCAAAGGCTTCTGTCGTGTCTGCGTAGGAAGCTGAAAGCTTAATCCCTCGCCTTGGAACCGGGCTCAGGGCCGTACCCACGCTGCTGCACCTGAAAGACTTTCTGCCCAGCCTGTAGGCCACCTGCTCTTTTCTTTCGGGTAATCCTGCGCTGTTGGCCTGATGATTTTCCTCAGCAATGGTGACACGAGCAATTGCAGAGACATTATGCTTTATTACATTCACGAGTATAGCTGTGGGCTGGGAGTGCTCCCCAGGCAAAAAGGCACCAGCAATGAGCTTTTTGGCTTATTACAAAGAAAATAAACTATATCAATATAGAGAACTCTTTTTACATTACAGAGACATGTTAACAAACATAAACAGCATTAAACCGCCACAGAACACAAAATACCTGGCACAGAGAGCAGCTTTAAGTTTGCTGTGGATTTACGTGTGGTGCAGATAATGACTTTTTGACTCGCAAGCGCAGGTTCCCTCACCAGTGCCAATGGGAACGTGCTGCCCGGGAGCTGGCGGGCGAGCAGAGGTGGGCGTGAGGGGCTGCAGTCGGGCTGCAGTCGGCCCTTCTCCTCCAGACCCCCCTGCCATCCCTGGTGCCCGTCCCGCTGCCACACCACATCTGGCACAGCTGCCCACCCCGCAGCGGGCACCGCGCTGGTGCGGAGCGTTACCCAGCCAGTCGCTGCGGCACCAGAAGGGCTGCTGTCCCTCCAGAGGGCTACCTCGAAACAGGCAGAAAACAGCCACCACCCCGGAATTCCAGGATTCTGCCCTAAAGTGCAAGGACACTTTGTGCAGTCAAAGAGGGCAGAAGTAAAGGACGTGCCATGGTCCCCCAAGTGCAAATGCCATCCCTGTCTAACCAGCATCAGCTACAAGAAAGCCGGAGAAGCACACATGGATGCCAGACTATGCCAGTGCGTGCTGTTTGTGCCCCGGAAGGACGGACCTTTGGAAACCAGGCCGTACCAAACCAGAGAAAATCGTTGGAAGTTTCCATTAGTAGTGACACACACTGGCCTGGCTCCTGAAGGATGTTTTGTTGCCATCAGTGTGCAGCCAGAACAGGAACTCTTTTAGAACATTACACTAAATAGGTATCTTCAGCAAAATAAACCGGGGCACGCCCTTGTGTGTGAGTGTGAAAATATATATATACACATTTTTAGCATATGTTATGTTAACAAAAGATGTAGGGAGCGAGCTCAGCACGTGGGGGCGCGACACTTGGGACTGAACTCTGGTTTCCCTGAAGCCGAGCCCAAAGGGCCTTCTGACATCCGTGGAAGCCAGCTAAAGGCAGCCTCACCCCGCATCCCTTAGCTCACGCAGTTGCACCCACCCGCGCAAAAAAGTGCTCCCACGCCGACACGAACA
>NW_009694486.1:4052-4822 GCF_000703405.1 Apaloderma vittatum
CCCGCCCGCTGTGCCCGCCGGCGACGCCGAGGGGGGTCTCCTCTCCCGCGGGTCCCCTCTCCCAGGACTGAGCTGCCCTGAGGAAGCCTCAGGGACAGCTTCTACAGGATGGTGAAGATGGTGAAATTCTCTTTGCTTTATTAAAGCAAAAGTAGACAAGAAAACGCAGAAGAAAACACAAAGATAGGTGTCAGGATCTGGACTTTGGTATTTCTCAAGCCTCTTTTCCCCCAGTTCCTGCAGCAGCCCAGGAAAAGAAAGAAGGTAACGCTGTTAACTCCCTCAGCAAACACAGGCACAGAGCCTGGCTCCCACCACCTCCAGCCATCCCTCTAATAACTTCAGAAAAAGTCAACTTTTGAGTAAAGAAAGCAAGCTGCAGAAGTTTAGTTCCACACTGAAGAGACGGAGAACAGAACCCCCGTGCCCCAGGTGAGCGCGGGGGCTCGTGTCAGCGGGGGCTGCCCTGGGGCTCCTGCTCCCTCCCAAAGACCCTGCGGTCGGGGCGGCCACGCACACGCGAGGTGCAGGTGCCGGGCAGAGGGTGCCCGGGCAGAGCCCCCTTCTAGACCACTCATCACCTGCACGGGGCTTCCACCAGCAAATCTCGGCATGCAAATCCCAATTAAGCTTGATTTCTTGTTGGTCTCCAGCAGAGAAGCAGCCGGCAGGATACCTCAGCTCTCATTAGCTAATGAAATTAACTTCACTGCCACCAGCTTGTGCCCTCCAGCGGAGCTGTTCAGGTTGGTCATAAACATCTTCCTGCT
>NW_009694486.1:4853-5624 GCF_000703405.1 Apaloderma vittatum
GATGGAGGCATTTCCAACCCAGCTGTTCACTGCGTTCTTCTGCTAACAGCCAGAAAGCGTTCGAGGGGAATGCACCAGCGGGATTTTTTACTGGTTCGTTGGCAAATGTAAGTAGATTGTATCAACGTTTAAAGGGCTTGCAGCCCTCTAAAATAGAAAAAGCTGCTGAGTGTTCACTGTCTTGTTGGCTGGCATTCAGGAAGGTTCTCTTGCCACCTACACAAAGGGATTTCAGGAGGAAGAGCCAAGTCAGAGGAGGGAAAACCCATTACAAAAAAAACGTCAAGAAAGAGCCTCCCCTTCAATATTTTGTTGGGCTTTTCTCTACCCCTTCCCTTAATAAAAATCCCATAGCATCATTGAAAAGTACCAGGAAAACTGTTTGTTTTACTGAGAGTTTGCAAAGAGCCTGGACACACCGTGGGGCCGTTTGCCCAAAGAGCTGAGGGTGATGCTCAGCTCCGAGCAGCAGCAGCGTTAGCGCTGTTTTCTGCAGGACACGCACAGGGCCATCGGCCTCCGCCTCATTCCCTTCCCCTTAAGAGCATCTGCCAAGCACGAGTAGCCGGTATCACACAGGGGGATCGCAGTGGGATGTGACACACGTGTCGCACCAGGGCCCCTTCTCCACACTCTGGCATTTGCTTTGCACTTCTGGCGTCTCTGTGCCGGAGATCCGCACCAGGGGTGGGCACGGTGCTCGGGGCGGGCGCAGCGATCGCTTGGGTTGGGCAGAGCTCCACCACAAGCTCTGCTCCGTGCTGCAGCAGG
>NW_009694487.1:0-4503 GCF_000703405.1 Apaloderma vittatum
CCTAATGAGACTTCACATTACTTAATGAGCTGAAACTTGATGGTGTTGCCACATGGATGGTGTCTCCAGATCCTCCTTGATGTCCTTAGAAGCCTGAGGAGATGCTGGTAGAAGAGGGTTAACTGTCTTGGGGTCCCAGCTTGCCTGGGATCTCCTGATGTGATGGGTCACCTTGGTTCTGTGCTCCAGCTCCCTCCTGCAGCACCAATCAGCTGCTGCCTGTGTCTTGGCTTTCAGACCCCCTGCAGGCACCGCAGGGCAACTGTTGGTGTCCTCGCACTCTGGCAGAGTTGCTGGATCTGGTCATGTGAAGCCAACCTGGACAGTGGGCAGGGTAGTCATAGAATCATAGAATGTCAAGGGTTGGAAGGGGTTTCTACTAGAGATCTACTCAAACTTCCAGTCCTTTGGATGTGCAGTGTTGAGAGGCTCCTCAGGTTTCCTGAGGGGTTCAACATTTGCTCTCCCATGTGCTGGCTTGAGGTTAAAATACCCTCAGTTGGGAGGCTGGAAACTCTGCTCAGACAAGTGCCAATGTCACGTCCCTCCTCAGACATGGACCGACAGTATCAACCAGGCCAACAAGAGGGCTCTGCTTGCTTGGGCAAAAGAATCGGGCATCGACCTGGTGCAGATCAACGGGCAGAGGCGATATGGTGGCCCTCCCCCAGGTACGTGAGAAGACCATCTCAGTGCTTTGGTGCCCTGGGAGCGTGGCGTGCTGGGTGGCTGCCAGGCACAGAGACGAGGTGGGTCTTACTCTGCATCTGCAGGCTGGGTGGGCGACCCTCCGCCGGCTGGCCCAGAGGGGTTCATGCCACAGGATGTCTACGAGAACGTGTTGATCCCGCTCTGCCAGAGCGTGGGAAAGCTCTATGAGTTTCGCCTCATGATGACTTTCAGTGGCCTCAACCGGGGTTTCGCCTATGCCAAGTACAGCAACCGGCGCAGTGCCAAGGACGCCATCGCTGCCTTCAACAACTTCGAGGTGCGACGGGGCTGCGCCATCGTGGTGTGCAAGAGCACGGAAAAGTGCGAGCTGAGCGTGGATGGCCTGGCCACCTCGATGAGGCGATGGGAGCTGGAGGCCATGCTGCGGCGAGTCACGGAGGGGGTCCTCAGTGTCACCCTGTATGCCAGCCCCCGTCAGAAACGGGCCCAGCTCGCTGTGCTGAAGTACAACTCGCACCAGGCTGCTGCCATGGCCAAGAAAATCCTGATGGAAGGTGAGTGGGAGGTGCTGTGGGATGCTGGTTGGGTTTGTCTTCCTGTCTTCCCTGAAATGGCCTCAAATTGCACCAGGGGATGTTTAGATTGAATATTAGGAAAAAATTCTTCCATGAAAGAGTGATAAAACATTCAAACAGGCTGTACAGGGAAGTAGTGGAATTGCCATCCCTGGAGTTGTTGAAAAAACATGTAGATGTGTCACTTTGAGACGTGATTTAGTGGTCGTGGTGATGTTGGGTTGATGGTTGGGCTTGAGGTCTTTTCCAGCCTTAATGATTCTGTGATTCTGCGTGTCTCTAAGAAAGGACTGATCCCACCTCCAGACTCAGCTGCTGAGGTGACTTCAGCTTTGAGATATTTCACGTTCTCTCTCTCTCTGGGAAACTACTGGCTGTCCTTCAGTGGGGCTGATCTCCAGCAGTCCTTCTGCAGACCTACTGGTGGGGGGGTAAAGGGGACTGCTGGACATCTTCAGGCAGCTGCTTCCTGAGAGTTTCTAGGGGACAGAGCGGGATGGGGTGATGCTGTAGGGCTGGTGGGTGAGCATCTCCTGCCAGCTGCTGCCGATCTCTTCTAGGGAACGTGAGACTGGGTGGGTTGGAGATAAGGGTGGACTGGCTGAAGCCCGATCTGAAACAGAAGCTGCAGTCGTACGAGAAGCCATCACCCAGCCACATGCAAGAGGACAAGTGCCTGGGGCTCCCTAAGCAGCCGCCCCTATCTCCGGTGCTGCATGATATTCTGGACCACCTGAACACCCTTTGTCGGAGGCGGCACCTGGGGACCCCCCTGTTTGTCACCAGGTGCATCCAAGCAAACCCCAACGGGTGGCTGCGGTTCTGGTGCCGGGTGGTGATCCCTGGGTGCCCTGTGCCGTTCAGCGGCTTCACGTGGGTCCGGCCAGCCGGACTAGGCAGGAGCGGGCACGAGGAGGCGAAG
Source organism: Apaloderma vittatum (assembly GCF_000703405.1). Taxonomy (NCBI): domain Eukaryota; kingdom Metazoa; phylum Chordata; class Aves; order Trogoniformes; family Trogonidae; genus Apaloderma; species Apaloderma vittatum. Next base: position 2,170 of record NW_009694487.1, read on the forward strand.
GTCGTGCTGGCGCTGCAGGTTCTCCGGATGCTGGGTGAGTCCTCGCACGGCGTCGGTGCTGAATCTCCCCCCCGCCTCTCCAGCCTTTCCCAAAATCTTTGAGTGTCTGGGAACGTGGAGCTGTGGATGCTTCTGGTGTTCAGCCTGGCAGGGCTGAAACAGTCACTCCTCCTGCCAGATGTGGCCCCAGTGGTTCTGAGCTCCAGGGGCGATTCCCAGTGGGAAGCAGAGGACACAAGGGGAGGGGGGTTTGGGGTCCCGATCCCTGCAGCACCACACAGATCCTGACTCTTCCCTCTCCATCGCAGGATGCCGGCCGACGTAGGGCGACCGTTCTACCTGGACCATGAGCTGAACCTGAGCCGCAAGCCTCGGTGCTGCGGGAGTGGTGTGCGAGCCCCGCTGGGGACCTGGTCCTGTTCCAGCTTTGCTTTGAGTTCGTTTGGGTTTGGTTTTTGAGGGCCAGCTCTGGAGGACAGAGCTGCTGACCAGGTCGGTGATGGCTGCACTGTCCTGGGCCGGCCTTTGGAGACAGTTCCGTTGTTTCGGGATGTGGGTTTAAGTTCACCTGCCCAGTTTTGGCTTCTTTTTAAGTTGGTTTTGTGTTGCGGTGGAGGGGCCTGGTGCAGGTCTTGGGAGTTGGAGACGCTGCCAGTGTTGCCTGGGAGAGGTGGAGGGGATGTTGGGGACTGCCAGGGCTCCCTGGGGCCCCTCTCCTCTGCTGATGTGCCTGGTTCCTGAGCAACAGCCTCAGGTGGGGAGGAGACCAGACACGGGAGACTGTCCCAGTGAATGGGAGATGTTCTGTGGGCTGGTGGGAGCTGCTTTTTTACAGAGGGGAGAGCCTGCAGGCTTTGGGAAGTGCAGGGCCGTGGGGAAGCAGCCGCAGGGTCACCGGCTGTCTATGAATGATTCCTTGGGACCAGGAGGTCTGGCCGCATGTTGTTCATTTGTTATTAAAGTAGCCTGGAAAGCACCTGCCAAATTGTGTCATCTTGTGCTCAGCTCCCTGCCTGTCCCATGCTGTCTCAGAGCTCTCCCCCCACGCCAGGACACCCATCTTCTCCAGCAGCAAGGAGAAGGGATGGAGTGGGACTTGGATCTGTGCTGTAGCCTCCAGGCTCTGGAGCTGCAGCTCCTGTGGGAAGCAGTACTCCCTGGAGGTCTGTCTGACCCTTCTGATGCACACCAGGACCCTCCATGTCTCTACACCTGCAAGAGCCTCTTGAGTGAATTTTGGTGTCTTCAGAGTTTCTCATTGCAGTGCAGGGGCTTCGTTGGGCCTTTTCTTGTGACACCCTCCTCTGGGACGTCCATGGGCCATTCTGTGCACCACACCTGGGGTCTACCAATGCCAGTTGTACCTGAAAGGCCTCAGGGGCTGTGCTGGACCTGGGAATGTGTTCCAGCTACATCCAATGTGGATCAGGAGTCTGTAGGCACCCAGGAGCAGGGCTGGAAGGAAGGTCACCCCAGTTCCCCAAATAGCCAAATGTTTTTTATTAGGACAGGGTGGAATGAGGGCATTCCCCCTCCATGGGAGGCCCACTCATCTGCCTGCAGTCTTAGCGCCACCCACCACATACAGATACATCACATCTTCACAGCTATCTTAAGAGGGGTCTACAGAAATACTATTTGCTTCATTTTCATGGGAGGAGCATGGCTGGGCAATGGTGCTGATGATGTCCATTGGAGCACAAGCCAGTGAGCCTGGGAGCAAAAGCATGGCCCAATAGACTCACTTACAGTCCAGCTCCCTCAAAAACACCCGAGGGTAGCTGCTGAGGGTAGGAACTGGAGCTGAGAGCATCTCCGGGTCCCAGGGATCAAGGGGCTCTGCCAGTGGGAAATCCTGGTGGGCACCTGGGTGGAGGTGGCTGTGGCTATCCCTGAGGGCACTGAGTCCTTCCTGCTACTGCAGCCGGCTGGGGCATCACACACACAGATACACACACCCACACCCCCCCTTGATTCACCCAGGGCCTAAAGATGCCCAACTGCTGGGCACATCTTGCTCCCCAAGCCCAGAGCATTGCCCAAAGGTGGCTCAGGGGACAGCTCTGCTAGCGAAGTGAGCCAATCCATCAGGACACGACACTGGGAACTGAAAAGGCACTGGGTTTATTTTTAATGGAACTGACTTCATTTAACAACAGCTAATTGACACAGGGGCTGGGACAGACAGAGCAGGGGCCATGCAGGCCCTTAGGAAGGGGATGGACCCATTAGTCCAGGACACTGTGTGACCCCCCCACACTCCACCCTGAGCAGTGCCCTGCCTTGTACCCCCCCTTCCTCCCCCCTCTGCCTGTCCTAGGACCCCTAAATACA
>NW_009694487.1:4561-4920 GCF_000703405.1 Apaloderma vittatum
CACGTCTGCCCCATATCCCAGGGCCCCCCCCCCCCCCCACCCCATTCCATCAGGGATCCTTAGTCATGTCCCCTCACCCCTTCCAAACCCCTCCACCAGGGACCCTCAGCCACATGCCACCATACCTCAAAGCCCCTTTCTCCCCATCCACCAGGGACCCTCACTCAGGACCTCCTCCTCCAAACCCTTCCACTAGGGACCCTCAGCCACAATCCTCCCTCCCTGCCCCAGTCCCTCTCACAGGGACCCCCAGTCAAGTCTTCTCACCCAGGACCCCCCTCCAGGTCTCTCCTGTGTCAGAGGCAACCCCTGTCTCCTGAAACCCTTACCCATACCCTGCTCCCCCGCTTCCCTGGCCC
>NW_009694487.1:5166-5542 GCF_000703405.1 Apaloderma vittatum
TCCCCCAAATGCTGCCCAACGCAGCCCAGCACCCGGTTCGGCAGGATGTTCACCGCCCTGGAGATGGAAGGGGGACCCCAGTGAGGAGGACCATGCAAGGAGGCAGCACCCTGGTCCACCACAAGCCCACCTGCCCACACCAGCCCAGGTTTAGCGTGTCCTCACCCCTCCTCCCTTGCTCCTCACCAAATCTGGCTTTGTCCCACTCCCACCCCTCTGACCTGATGACTCCGTCCATGGAGCCCACGCACACGATGCTGTCCGTGACGGGGACCATGCAGTCAACCGACTCGGCCCTCAGAGCGAAGCGGTCGCTGGCGGCCCCGAAGCCGTCCCAGTTGAAGAGGTAAACAGTGCCTTCACTGGAGCCCCCGCG
>NW_009694487.1:5573-5956 GCF_000703405.1 Apaloderma vittatum
TCCCCCTCTAGGCAAGATGCAGAACGGTAAGGATGAGGCAGAAGAAGCAGCCCAAGGCATGGAGAAGGATCTGTGGGACACTGCTCTCTGTCAGGGCCAACCTTCAGCAGTGCTACAGATGTCAGGTCGCCGTTCTGTGGCTCCGAGAGCAGCTCAAAGCGCCGCCGCTTCACGTTGAAGACGCCCAGGGTGCCATCACCACTGCAGGAGGTGGGAAGGGGCATGTCATGAGCGTGGGAGCCCTGTGTTTGGGGGAAAACCTGACCCTGGAGCCCCCGGTACCTGGCTGTCAGCAGGATCTTCCCATTGCCATCCACGGCCATGGCGCTGATGTACTCCTCCTGCTGACGGGCCTCTAAGATGGCATCTCCCTTCCGCAGGTC
>NW_009694488.1:0-231 GCF_000703405.1 Apaloderma vittatum
GCACCCAGTGGTGACCCACGGGTGCCCTACACCCTCTGTGCTCAGACATCGTGTCAATTCTCACCCACAAAATCACTCCCCAGCCTCAAAAATCAGCAAAATACCCCCCAAAATCTACACCTGAAATACTAATTCAACCATCCCGAACCCCCAAATGACCCAGATTGACCCTCAAAAACTCCCTTATTCGCACCAAAAGCTCAATTCACCCTAGTTCGTCTCAAAATCTAT
>NW_009694488.1:396-605 GCF_000703405.1 Apaloderma vittatum
CACCCAAAACACATCCCTACAAGTGAAAAATTCCTCCCTTTGCCTGAAAATCAACATAATTCACTCATACAAACCACACCAACACCCCAATTCCCCCGATTCACTTCAAAAATCTTCCCCCGAACCCCCAAATCCCTGGATGTCTCCCCCTAAATGCTGCTAAAGAAAAGTTCTTGTGCCAAAAATCACCCAAACTCATTCAAAAACAT
>NW_009694489.1:0-8407 GCF_000703405.1 Apaloderma vittatum
ATAATATTATGTTATATTTTACTTGCTACATTTATTTCCATTTTTCAACTGTTCCCTTCTTGATCTACATACCATGTAAAAAATTGCTCAGAGTTTTGAAATGTGATAGCCGTCATACCAATCCAAGAATTTTCAAGCAGATGTACTGCTACTTTGTTTCTTTTCTTCCAATAGTTCTTATGTTTAAAATAGTTCTCACCAAAGAATATATGAAAACAGTTAATAGTACCTTGTTTGGCCCATTTTGTATAGATGTATTGCAACTCAACTTAGGGTTGTTCTTCTATATGTTAGAGCAAAAGCACCTTTCCCAATATGAGCAGGAACTGGCTTGAAAACCTCAACTAGTTTTATTATAGAGCTCGGACTCTGAACTCAGATATTATTACTGATATTTTTAGTTACGTGATTGTTCTGTCGTTTCTGCTGTTCGCGTTTGGAGACATTTTATTCTAGAGAAAAATAATCCCATTGTTTAAAATTTGTAATAGGAACTGGTTATTTGGATGCAAACCACAAGACAAACTGTGAAAGACTGGAATCTGTTAAAATGATCTTTCATCATGTCAAGCAAATTTTTTAGAAAGCATGTGTAATTATACATGATAATTGTATATTGCACATCTTGATTATTATATTTCTTACTTAGCAAGTTATATGTATTTGCAGTAATTACACTACCAAAATGTTTAATTACTAAATTATAGTTGCATGCTGGGTGGAGGTGGGAGGGACATGACTCTAATCTGCCAGCTGAAAGAGAGTTTGTAGCTAGCATTCTTCAAGCATGGTTTTGTTTAAAATAAATATATTTAACATAAAAATGATACTGTGTATTGTGATGATTCCAATTTGGACAGAAGTAACAAAATGATTGTCTGAGAAATACATTAATGACAGACTAGGGATGTACCAGCAGATGAGATAGTTGAAAGAATTTAGTATACAGCATTGGGTTTTAATTATTATAGTAAAGCACGAATAAAACCAGTCTTTATAACAAGACATTATCCATAACTAATTTTTATCCCCACCTCACACAGTCCTTCCAGCTCACCTCTAATATTCCAGTATTCCATCTGGTCTATCTTTATTTTATTTTATTTTCAATGTGTATCTGGCAGTCCCTTATTTAATCACTGTGGAGAATGTTCCCAGTCTTTGTCATATCAGTCAATAGTGTGTGTCAGCTTTGACTTAGCTTGCCTTCTAAATCGTGTTATTTGGCTGTCTTGCTAAGAAACAGCCTTTCTTTTTCTTTCTTTCTACACAGTTTTGATCTTTTGGTCAGGCTCCCATCTTTCTGTATTTTCAGTTAGTTTCTCATCTAGCTTTGACAAAATCATTCTTGCCTTTTTGTATCCATTTAGAATGTGGTTACAGAGGTTATATTCTTAGTTGAATGTCTTTACAGTATCATCCTTCTACTACCTTCCCTTTTTCCAATTTTTTCCAAACTTAGCGTGCTTTTCTTTCTCTTGAGATCCTGCCAGATTTTGGTTGGTAGGCAGCAAGCCGGTAGAGAAGGGTATCTAAGTTAAAAGTGGTTTAAGATTCACACCTTGGTTTTGGGGAATTTACATGTGTGTCTGTATTTTTGTGGGGGTTTTGAGGTTTGTTTTGGGGCTGTTTTTTGGTGCCATCTAGCTCTGTAGATAAGATACTACAATTAAAATTACTCTGCTGCCTTTTGTTTCTTCAAGTACCTCAATATCAATGGAGTTAAAATTTCACCTTAATACCAAAAGCAAAAGCAGTTCCTCCGGTGTGTTAACCTGGTCTTTAGTCATACTTGCTTGTAACATAACTTCTGTTTCAAAACCACAAAGTCAGGTTTTGGGTGTTTTTCTATAAAGCTGAAAAATCTCCATCCTTGGTGCTTCTCTATGCATTTGACTGCAGTGATCCATGATCTTATCCTCAGAAAGCTTCTTTTCTCTTCTTTAATCTAAATTGACCTTCTTGCAAACTTGAATTTATCACTCTAATAATGGTAATAGGCGGCAATTTATGTGCTTTTGTTTGTATTAACGTGCTGTCTCTGAAGTCCTGTATGTTATGCTTTCCCTCTCTCCTCTTCACACTCAGCCAACAGTATGATGTGTAAGTAAGTAAGTTAAAATGTGACAGACCAAGGTCCTACCACCACACATCTGTTGGTGTGTTCCCAGAAGGTGTCCTCTTCTTACGATTACTGGTTGTGTCTTGACAAACAGCTTCCTCTAGTTTTCATAAGAAACAGCAGTGATGGACTGGAGAAGGCCCTTGCTGTGACAGTTTTACAAACATCAGTCCATCCTCTTGAACAGAATTTTGTTAGACTGGCGTTTTCTGAGGAGTGGAGATGGGATTTTAACAAAATGATTCAGAATCACCAAAAACCAGCAGCCTCATTCAAAAGGACAGCTTGAGAGCTGTGAAAATTAATTTGTCTGTACTTGCCACAATAGCAGCTTTTACCTTGCCTGCACACTAACCGCTGGGGTTTTTTTCCAGTTTTAGATTCTTAGCTCTGTTATTTAGTATCTTTATCAAACTCCTGTGGAGAGGTGCTAGGCATACGTCTGTGGGAAGAATATTCCCCATATGTATTTATTTCTGAAGACGATCAGCTATGATTTTAATCCATTATATATATACTAGGTGGTGTATTGATTTTTGACTAATGATAACTTTTAATAGGCCTGTCATGCAGCATCAAGTCAGCTTCTTCAGGGAATTCTTTAGGCTTAGATGTACTTCATAACCATTATGTGATGCAGCAAGTGGATTCACCTTAAAACAGTTGCGTTATCTCAGTTGATGAGACTTAAGATGTTCTTCCAAGCATGCCAAGAGGGTCACTGTCTGTACGCTGGTTATTACAGGAGCGATAGTGTCTTGCACCAAAACTAGGCAATAACCCTTACTCATTTCTCGTGAGCACCATTCAATGTCAGTAATGCTTCTGTATGATGATGTGTTTACTTAGTTTGTGTAATTAACACCCAAGTGATTTGGGAGTGAGATTAAGAAGAGTTTTATTTTTGCCAAAGAGATGTGTATGTATTCTGTGAGGAGACATTTGAGTAGGAGATCAATTTTCTTCATCTCTCAACTTCACTGAATAGATGGAGACAACTGATATGTCCTGGTAATGGGATCCTAAGTCACTATTGCCATGGATCGACTCTGACTTCTTTCTGTGTGGTCATCGCTGGCAGTTGCTTGGCCTTAGTTTTCCTGAAAAAGCATTCTTTCTTCAGTTCCTAAACTATAGCCTATGTTTGGTCTTCATAATTGTATGTTTATGGAAGGTGTTCTCTGACACGAGTTCTTAAATGTCTCATTTGTTTTGTGAATGTTGAAAAGGAAAATTTTGGGTAGTTTTGGTAGTTACCTGATTGTTATCAAGAAAACTTCAAAATCAAGGATTATTTAAAAAAAAAAAGAGCTTTTACATTTTTGCTCTTAAGAATTTCCTCATATGACTGCTCACATGTTAATCTACTTCTGTATGTTCCAGTTCTTAACTGGAATACGTTTTGTCTAATAATAATTTTTTTGTTCGTTAGAGATGTGACATAGTATACTTCTAAATACATACTTTCAGAAGAAGGAATCTCTCTCTTTTAAAAAGACACCAAGATGCATCTATACACTTTGTGCACAAACATTTTAATTTCTTATTTTCTTTACAGTTAGTTGAAGTAACTGTTATGTGAAACAATAAATCTCTCAATGTGTGAGGTCTTTGTTAAATTCACAAGTTTTTATCAGGGCTGTATTTTGTGGAGAATAGAAGTCCAAAATAGAATATTAGAAAAGCATTGGGAGACTCTTCAGAAACATTGTGTTTTAATTTATAATGTATAATCTATACATACTGTATAAACTATATAAAGAATCAAGCAATCATGTCTTTCAGTGTTATCTATTGCCATCATTCCCCATGCATTGAGGCTCTCACTATAGCTATTACTATAAAACGTTCCCTAAGTACATAAAGGCTCTAATCGTTAAGATTTTTATTACCAGCCACACATACAGAGCTGCAAATTGCCTTGTTTCAGATTTATTATGTATTACTCTAGAAATTCTATAAAGATCAAAAGAACTGATTACAATGTTGACCTTTGCATTAACTCATCTGAATTTAAATTCAAGTGTTTGATTTGGGAAAATAAGTCCATTTATCATAGGTCTGCTACTGAGGGGATTGTGCAGCCCTGATTGGGAGTGCTGAGACCAAATTTATTTATTGAGCATGGGCTTGAAAATTGTTTGTAGGACAAGAGGAACAAAAGTTTGACCTGCTATTGTATTGCACCCAGGGAACAATGTGGCAGCTGCCCTTTTCAAATATCTAGCAGTCTGTTCTTACCAAAGAGCCAAAAGATATTTATAGTATAAATATATATATAACTTTGAAAATGGAAGCCAATGAGCCTTTTCTCACCGTGAGATAATTAAGTTTTAAGTACAAATGTTACAGTATAGCAATATGGAAAAAGACGTGGTATTCTGCATCTTAACATTTCCTTTTTCAAGTCTATTTGAAGTTTACTGTCCTGGAAACATAAATATTTATGAGTGTACATTTTAGTACTGGCTCCTCAGCCAGTAGAGGGATGGTAGCTGTATCAATTAATTAATTGGAGCTCATTTAATCTGCATATTTATATGAGCTGAGAGGCTAGTCCCTCCAGAAAAGTAAATAAGAGTAAAAGAAATTGGAACTGATAGAGCTGGAAGTGGTGTATCCATACAGTCTGTGTAGTAGGTTCACTTTCTTGTGAAAAGCTAATTGTGGAGGTTTTGTGAGATAAGTGCAACTTACACTTTAAAATGTTGGAAGCGACAGGTTCATGGGCTTAGTCTGAGGTGTCAATGCATAATTTATGACTTAAAGATCATTCCACTATGGTTTGGAATAAGCATGTTATTTAGTGCAAACTTAACATAGAATTCAAGTCCTTATGTGTTCATCAGGTGGTCATAGCATGTCTACAAACAGTGTGCCATGATGTATGTAAAACGTGACTGTTGATTGCATACATGCGTTCTTATTCTTAGGCTGATAAACCAGAAATTCTACCAGTACATTTGTTAATGCTTTATTTGATTTTTAGTTTCCTGTTAAGGAAAATATGTATTATACCAAATTATTTCGTCAGAAAATGTCTTGATTGAAACTTTGATATGTTGACAATGTGTTTGTCACAACTGTATCCACAAATTATTCACTTAAAAGAAGAGACAAGTGGAGATGAAATACCATTTCTAGTATGAAAAAAGGATTATCCTGACACATGGGTTGCCAGACAGCGAACAGGAAGGGCAGGTTTCAGAAAATAAAGTTATTATTTGCTCCGCCCCTAAAAAAGTACAGATTTGTATGTTTAAGACACCTAACAAAGTTTAATTTGGGAGCTTGAAGTTCAATGCAGATGGTTTTATTTATGTATCTGAGTCATATGGCTGAGAAATTAAATACTGGGAATGAATTTTATTTTTTTTTTGCATATAAGAACAGTCCAGCTTTTAAGATGTGCATGTAATACATGAAGTAAAAATTACATTGCCATTTAGAGTTCCTAGGACTGCACAGAATCAGAGAATGTTAGGGGCTGGAAGGGACCTTTGGAGATCATCCAGTCCAACCCCTGTGCTAGAGCAGAAACAACTGGAGTAGGTCACACAGGAGCTTAGGTGGATTTTGAATGCCTCCACAACCTCTTTGGGCAGCCTGTTCCAGTGCTCTGTTCCCCTCACAGTAAAGTATTTCCTAATGTTTAGGTTGAACCTCCTGTTTTCCAGTTTGTGACCATTGCCCCTTGTCCTGTCACTGGACACCACTGAGAAGAGACTGGCCCCATCCTCCTCACCTTTCATTTTCAAACATGTTAAAGATTACCCATCCTATTGCTCCACTACTGTGTGGAATCTTGGATGTTTTGAACTCTAGATCTTCACTTCTAAGAGCGGAATTTGAGTGACAGTTAAATAATAGATGAGAACTGTTTTAATGCATCCTGTCCTAATCAGTCCAAAGTTTTATGGGTTCTGAAGTCAGCAAACTTTAAAAACAACTGTGAGAGATACTGTCTCATCTCTGGTGTTTATTCCCTTTTTAGATGTCTAGTGAGAACCTAAGTGCTCCATTAAAATGAATGGCTGCAGCTTTGAAGGAAATAGTGGGGGTTTTGTTCAGTTTTGCTTGGTCTTTTTAGTCTACCATATGTTTTGTTATCTGCACCATTATCTGCAGATTTGTCTTTGCTATGGAAAGAAATATGTTCCAGAGTTGGAAAGAAAGAGTTCCGTTGTATTTAGGTGTGAGATTTCTCAGCTCAAAAGTTATTAGTCATTTACTTAATGAGGACCCCCGAGGAACTGAAAACTTGAACTTTTAGGAACTGCTTTTCCAGAGTTGTATTAGACTTGAGAGTGATTGGGTAACTAACAGTGACCCTACATGTCTAGTTTCTTTATTTAGTTTCATCAGTAGTAATTCTGAAACCCTGTCATAGCGCTCTCACAGTATTGTACTTGATTTAAAAAATAAATATCATTTAATAACAAACAAAAGCATAAATAGCCTTCTCTGAGAATGCAAAAGTAGGACAATTACTTCCATGTAGATCAGAATCCTGAAGTGTGTTGGGGAGAAAGTATTATTAGTACAGAGAAGAGTAGTGTCTCTTCATATGGCATGAAGGCATTCATTGGTTGACTCTAACATCAGATGGAAGAAGAACAGGCACTAAAATGTTTGGATTTAAAAGGTAGCTCCTCTATTTAAACTGCAGTGGTTTCCAAACATAGTAAAATATACCTACAGAATCAAAGCAATCTCTTGGTCCTCCCGCTTCTTTGTCCCCCTCCTAGGCTGTGTAAATTTTAAAATATTAAGCCTGATGCTGTGATGAATAAAACATACTTCAGTTGCCTAAGAATTATTTAGAAGCATATTGTATTTCTGTTGTCAGGTATTAAAGATTTTCTACCTGCTATTCTCTGTTTGTATATTTACCATTTAACTTCTAAAACTAAGCCTTGGAGGTAGTATTCTCCCTAAATATTTTTAAATGGCAGAAATTGCACAAATATTTAGGTTTAGAAAATACAGTATTACTTAATTCTTGACTCAATCCAGAGCACTGTATTCTTTGCTTATTGTTTGCCTTTCGCTTGAAGTCTTTTTGCATATGGTGAACTAAGATCTTACGTAAAGATGAATGAAGTCCCTACAGGAATTCAAGAAGCATGGAAAAATCCCAAAACAGGATAGAGGAATCATTCATCGAAGTGAAACGGTGCTGTAATAGTGGATCATACGATAGGAATAACTTCAGAAACTTTAAGCTAAGATACAAATGAAAAATACACTCTTATTTATTTTAGCCACAAAATCTGTCGTAAATACTTAAGTATGAAAACTTCTGGAGCTGATAAGCTTTCACTTTTGGTGAATGTAACCATAGTTCTTTCCCAATATCATTACATAGAAGTCAGACTTTGGTTGGACTAGAAGCTTTCAAAGCTGATCTCATATATCTGCAAAGTAAAAGCAGGAAATAAAAATAATTCCTGTAGTGGGGCTGAAGTCCAAGATATTGCTGAAAAGATTTCATGGGAATAGGAATTTACTCCCTGCTTTTACACTGCCGCCAGAAATGTAGATAAACTAGATGTGGAAAGAGTTGAGGTAAATATTTCTAATGGCGTCTTTAGAAAAAAATAAAGCATTTCTTTGTGGATCAAGTTAGGTGAAGATGAAATTTTCGAGGTTCATGACACTTCATATTGTTTGAACCTAGTTTAGTTGAGGTTAAGGATGGGCTACGCAAATCTGGAGTAGAGCTAGTGTGCCTTCATCACTCAATTTCAGAGTTGCAAGGACTTTTTTCATTAAAATTGTTGTCTGTTACTTTTACAAGAAAGTATCTTGAGCAATATAAGTAGTACTAATTTTTCTACCTAGTTGGAGAAATGATCATTCCCTCAGTAGGTACCATCTTTTGGTGCTAATATTGGACACCACCTCTGATTTAACAGTAAGTTAAGTGACTCCTTTTGAATATGAACTGCTTTGGTAACTTACCAGAATTTTCTATTAGTTTTCTAACAGAAAGTTGATTATTTTCCTCTGCACATGGCTCTATGCAGGAAGAACTTGAAAATGTTCCCAAATATTTTGTGCCACTTATGGCATGTTTCCAGCGCACATCAATTTCCTGCCAATGATATTTGTCCTAATGAATATATTGATATATATTTATGACTTTATAAATAAGTTTTTAAAATTCAAAATGTATTTTGGGTTTTTTCTACTTAAATATCTGTGGGTCATAATGTCAAATTCAATAGCTATTTCCATATATTTTTCTTCTTGACTATGACTTGTGTTGGTTTTTTATATATT
>NW_009694490.1:0-9929 GCF_000703405.1 Apaloderma vittatum
CAGAGCCCAGCTCCTGCAGGGGGCTCCTTTGCTGGCAGTCCCGCTGCTCTGGAGGATGCAGTCTTACAGAAGTTGGTGTTTCGTGTGTTTTCCTGCTGTTAACTCGGGCTCTCTTTCCTAGCCCTTCTCTTCATCGTCTTCCCCTCTTCCCGCTGCTCTTCGTGCCCTTCTTTATTGTGCCTTTCTTATAATATTTTCAAACAGAGCTTTCATTTTACTCACGAGCGTTTGCAAGCTCGTTCCAAACTCGCTCCAGTTGAGTGCAAAAGCCGCGGGTCATTTTGTTATGGAAAACCCAGCTTTGGAAGTTGACAGCTTCATAATTTTGCCATTGCTGAGGCACGCCTCTGTGAGAAAGAGGTAGATGAGCAGACCTGTTATGGGGATGGCTAAAGCAGGATCTGAATTTGAGTCAGGGGTCTGTGTGGAGCTCGTGGTTCTATTTCTAGTTGTCTTCCATTCCACTTTTACCTTTAGTGTGCAAGAAGTGTTGTCGTCCTTTCTGCACAGGCAGGAAAAGGGAGCTTTGGGGCTTTTTGAATTTTAGAATACAGAAGTAGTTCTCTCTCGTACACTGCTGAGATGTTTGCAGGGAGACACCAGAGGCTGGGAATGTAACTGTTGACTCAGTGATGTGATGCTTAATATTCCCCCCATCCCCACTTTTTTTTTCTTTTCTGATGAATATCTTTCTCTCAGGCTCAGCTTTGGTTACCTAACCCAGGGACTGATCCTGGTGTGACAGTGAAGTATTTATTAATTGCCTTAGAAGCCAGAGACCTGCGAGTCCTGACTGTGTGCTTCTGGCACTACAGTCTGAAATCCTGCTGTTCCGCTAAAGGACTCCTTCTGTCAGCCAAAGCTGACCTGCCAGGGACTGTCGTTTTGTGGAGAATTTGCAAGTGGAGGAACATCTGTTGATGGGAATTTTCTGAGAGAACAGTTCTTTCCTAGTGAATTTAGCATGTGCGGGTTTTTTGTTGCTGTTGGGGTTTTTGGTTTTTTTTATTTGTTTTTTCCCAGAAAAGTGGAATGCACTGGTTGGAGTAAGTGAAGCAGATAGCGAGGATGTTTGGCCTCTTTATTTGTGGGCGGCGTGTCAGCATCACAGACCTCTCTGACCTGAAATTCACTGAGAAGGCAAATCCTTGACCAGCGCTGGAGATGATGCTTACTTAAGTGTTTGATGATTTGGTTTTATGGCCAGCTACCTAGGGTGCAGAATCACAGGGTTCCTTGAAAAGGGGCTGAAGGGGACTGTGGGTTTTGGCAGTTATCAGATTTTCCTCACAAAGATACTGCTTGTGGGGCAGCCGCCTTGACACCTGTGGGTACCTTAAAGTAAGGCACAACATCGATCGATCCACGTCACGGTGCCGTCACTCTGCTGCAGCGCAAACACTGACAGAACTTTGGTGGGTAAGGAATTTTCCACATAGTTTTGCAAGCTGGATTTTTGCTACCAAGTGAGGGCATCCTGGCTCTTGGAGATTTCTTATAGGACACTGTAATTCTTCAGAAGAGCTGGCTTTCTGAGGCAATGTGTAGAGGCTCTTCCTCTGCCTGCCTTGCATAAATAATTCTGGCACTTTTTCACAGAAATCAGTCCCAACTCTTGTGTTCAAGCCTTAATTATGAGAATTAGTAGTGGCTTAAATGAAACGATTTCTGTTTAGGTGATTGCTAAGCAGCAAAGGTGCTGGTGATAAAAAAAAAAAAGCCTAAAAACTCAACGACCAGGAAAATTGTCCAAAGTCACAGCCAAATTTCTCTGTTTGTGAGAAATGCCACTGAGTATTAACTGGCTACCTGTGAGAAAGAGGCTGGTAGGAATTTAGGATCCACAAATTACTGCATCTGTATTTGATTTGTTTTTGATTTGTGGTGTGCTTAATAATTACATTTAAAGGGCTACATTTGATAGAATGCTGAGCATATATTTTAATTTGTATCTAGACACTACTGTCAGCTCAGATAATAGAGTAACTAATTGTTACTGAAGTTGAACAAAGCTGGCTTGAGTTGTATTTTCCTTCTGTCTTGTTAATTTTGTGTGTTATTGCTGGCTAATAGTCACTACTGAGATAGTGTGGCTTTGGTAGTGCTGCATTCTTGGTGCTTTCCTGGCCGGAAATATATAAAAGAAATCCAAATACACAGGCTTGCAAACTGAAGATATGAAACATCCTCGGTAAGATGCTTCCTTCTGTCCCGTGGCAAAGAGATGACTTTATTATTACTGAATGGCCCATTGATATAGAAAAGATACTCATGGTGAAATTAGTTGAAAAGTAAAAATTGTTGGCTTTTTTTTTTTTTGTAACTTCAAAAAAAAGAAAAAAGTGCTGTAATAGAGAAAAGCAAAATGTTAGGAGAAGCTGTTGTATTTTTTTGATCAGTGCCAGCTTCCAGGGAAGAGTGGTCTGTGTTCGCTGTGGAACAGATCCCTGGAGAGTGGGAAGACTGTGGAGTGTCAGAATGAGTTCAAATAAACTTAACAAAACTCTCAGAGGTGCCAAGATCGTTAGTAGGTTGATTGGTATTGGTTTTGGAGAATTGTAAGGTCAGCTTAAAAGCATCGTAGCCTGCTGTGTCCCTGTTGCTTTATTTTCAGTATTGGCAAGGGAAGAAAATGTCAGGAGAAAACTCACACAAAACAGCACTTTTCTCCCTCTTGGTTAGAGTTTGTTTTGGTCGTGACTCCAAAGCTTTACAGGGAGAATGATTAAAACTGAGCGCTAGTTATAGCTCCAGCTGCCTTTCTCAGTTGCCTTCTCTGTCAGAACCCTACAAAATTTTCTGTCAACAATTGCCCTTCCCTTCTTGGATGTGCTCTGCTATGATTTGAGAGGCTTCATCAAACGTTACATCAAACGGTTCTGGCTCTGCACACGAGCTTTACGAACTGCGTGTGCTGAGTCGGGTGAAGGACACCCATCAGCTCACCTGTCAGCGCCGGGCTCTGCAGCCCCGCGCTTGCTGTGTGGACGGAATGTCCAGGCTCTCTAAGCCTGCGGTTAGGGTTGCCAGAGACTAAATGTGGGTTCTCCCTGGGACTGCCTCCTGGAAGATACCTTCAGGAAGACGCTGACGCTTGTCAAGGTAGTACGCTTTGTGAAACCCAAACCTTTCTAGTTTCAGTCCTACAACAAAGCAACAAATGCTCTAGATCTTCATCCAGTCTTCACTGGGGCTGTTCTTCCCTGGAGTTGTAGAAGACCCTGGTTGCTTTTTCCTTATGCCTTCCTGCAAACTCTGTTGGCTCTGCCCCGGGACAGTGCAATCACAGCCCTGTTGTGAAGGCTTGTGATAAACAACTCCTCCAGGCTGACTTTCCAGCTGCAGGCGGTGGGAGACTGGAAGAACTCTCTTCTTCCCCTTTCTCATCTTCCTTCACTTTACGTCTTGAGGATTTCAAAAGCGGGAGCACCGTGATGTCCTCGAGGTGCACGACCGCAACGTGAACCTGGATTCGTGTTGTGAAGCTGCTTGTGTTACTTCCCACCTCCTGGCTTTCATCCCTGGCTAGGGCAGACTGGAGATGGCAGCTCTGGTGAAGCGCGCTGGGATTGTACGAACCTGGTCAGGTCCGTGCGCGAGGCTGGGAGAGCTTCCCGGCACGTCGCCTTTCCCGGGGATGGAGACGGCCCTTCTCGGTCTCTGTTCTGTGAGCGTAACCGTGGACTTAGCGGCTGGTTTCTCTCAAACCCTGCCTCTCTCCTCTGAAAGCAATGCACTACAAACAGTTATTTATGCAGGGGGGATTTGGTGGGTTTTCCTTGGTAAAGCAAGCTCGCAAATCTGCGGCAAAATAATTAGGCCAGGTTGTTTGTTTAGAGCCTTTGTTTTCTATTGTGCTGAGAGAAAAACAGATTAACGGCAGGTTTTAGGGAGGTGGAGCTGAAACAGTAACGGGTCTTTGCCTCACCACTTCTGCTTGCAGTACACATGGCGGTCCTCAGCTAGTGCCGTGGCTCCAAATCCCAGCTTCTAAGCTAATCTCGGGGACAAACTTCAAAAAACCAGCATGATTTCCTAGAATTGTAGAATCGGTTAGGTTAGAAAAGACCTTTAGGATCATCGAGTCCAACCATTAACCCAGCAATTTGCTGTGGAAGGTACCTCATTCAGTAAAAACCGCTGTGTTCTTAGCATGTTTGGCGCCATGCGCCTAACTTTGCCAATTGGGTTTTACATATGGGTGGTAAATCTGTCGCGGTGCCTGAAGTCAATTTAGTGAGCTAGAACAAGTCGTGAGTCCTAGTGAGCAATTAATTTCTATTAATTCTGTAGTTCTGTTTTCGTGTGGGTAACATAACGCTTAAATGTTTTGGAAAGATTGCGGAGCCTTTCAAGAAGTATTATCTTTTTAATTAAAAATAAAGGTATGGAGGCAAGATAAATGTAATCACCCTGAGCAGTGCTTGTTCCTGTATCTCTTCGAAGTAGGTTATGTTTACTGTTCCTTGTTAGTTTTGAAGCTCCAGGTGACTGGATCCTGCTGTCTTTCGTAATAGTCTGCCTTGGTTTGTTTTGCAGAAGATGATTAAATCAGACAGGGGTGTACATTGAGCACACAGTGACAATATAATTTTCTTACGTGTTATAAACTAGGTCAAGGGATGAAATGGTAGAGTACATGTAATGGTGTATAGGAAATAATAAGCCAGTGCTGAAATTCTATACTTGTGGGCATTACTCTTTAATGAAAACATTAGTTTCTTTCCTAGAGAAACATATTTGTGTTCAGTGACTGACTCCATTTCCACTGCTCGAAGCATAGTTTAAGCTTGATCTTCAGCATTTCAAGTGTCCTCGTGTCCAGCTGTTTAGGGTTTGATGGGAAGGTAATTTGGAAGGAAATTGCTATTTCAGCAGTATCCCATAAAAATAAAAAGCACCGAGTTATCCTTTGAACGGTCAATGGTTTTCTCTTTATTTTTTAAATGCCTTGTTTTATAAGCTGGTGCAGACATTTGTGTCTCTGTCCTTTCAACATAACAAAGTTTTGAATTTGAAACTCTTCAAACCAAACTAAACACAAGAAATTAATTTCTTGTGCATTTAGACTTCCAGGTGACTTGGTGAACGTTTTTGACTGTATTTCAAGAAGAGATTTCATTATTATTTCCAACACCCTCCCCCCATCCTTTCCTCTGGAAACTCCTAGCAACATTGTAGTTTCCAGTTGCTGTTTACTTGTGGTGTTTGTGGTTTATTTGATCTAATTAATCCATTTGTGTTAATTAGAAGGAACATTTCGGGATGGAGCCTCTTGACTGTGCTTTACTTTGCTTGGGAAGCCGGGGGAGGCCATGACCCAGGCTCCCTGTAGGTAAAGAGAAGCTGAAGAGAGGGTTCCCAGGTACCTGAGGGCTCTTTGGGTCACGCTCAGCTCCCTGGGGGGCCCGGGAGCAGGCAGTGCCCTCAGCCCCCCCTGCCCCCTGCAGAGCTGCCCCGGGACTGAGCTGAGCTGAGCCGGGCTCCTCCAAGCAAAGGCAGCAAAGTTGTGGTACCCTGGTCTGAAGGCCTGGAGGAGGGAAGAGGAACAACCTAAGATGCACCGGAGTGGTCAGAATTCAGGCTTCGTCTCTTTTGTTTCTCAGCAGCCTTTATCTGTTCTAATCTGCTTAGCCTGCTGACTCCAGCGAGCTGGTTTGGAAAGACCCGCAGGGGCAGGGAGCAGGCAGTGTGGAAATTCCCCAGCACACCAGTTCCCCGGTTCGGCTGGTGCTTTCACAAGTTTTCCTTCATCTTTCCAAAGTTCTCTTTAGATTTTTTTATTCTTTGGAGGATTAGTTCTGCTGTATTTGATGCCGACCATTATTCCTGTCTCTTTTCTCAGTATTTGCCGCTTAATGCCACGTAGGCGCTGCACACAGAATGAGAAGCTAAGGGAATACCCAACTCAAAAAATAATCAAAGCAAGCAGAGAGAAGTTGTTAGGCTGAGCTGCATTGACACGACACGAGTTGAGTGTGTTTGTTGATAACATTTGTCCATCCTAAAACCTCAGCCTGTGCTAAATGTGCGAAGAGTGTTGTTACCCGGTGTATCAACACGCATCGCACTCCTACCTACCTCCTTTTCCCATCAGGGCATTTTGTCTTTGCAAGCTGAAGACACGCTTTGATCGGTGTTGTCCGAGGCCTGAGAGTTAGACGTCTTCTTCTTGGCTTGGTTGGACTTGATTTGCAGTGGGCTGAAAGAACAGCAATAAAGGGATTAGGCATTTGTTATGCTATAGCCTTCTTAGTGTGCTTCA
This sequence comes from Apaloderma vittatum, assembly GCF_000703405.1. NCBI lineage: Eukaryota > Metazoa > Chordata > Aves > Trogoniformes > Trogonidae > Apaloderma > Apaloderma vittatum. The sequence goes on from NW_009694490.1 coordinate 6,266, forward strand.
GCTGGGCTGCTCTTAAAATGCCTAGAAAACGGGAAATGCATGGAAGCAGCTATGGGGCACTATGTGCTGTCAAAGTGAGTCAAGACTGCCTTTGGAGAAGCTTGTTGTTGTGCACTGAGATGTTTTCAATGCTACTGGCCAAGTAGGCCAGCAGATTGTAAGTAAGTTTTGTAGAACAAATCTGATTACTCCAATTATGACAGAGTTAGCGCTCATGCAAAACTAAGTCTATGGAAGAAAATCCTGACCACCTAAGGCTGAGAAACTAAAAGGAAAAACAGGATTAAGATGAATTAGTGCAGGTCAGTTCCCTTGTTTCACCCATGTGGAAAGCAGGTACATGTGATGTGTAAAAACAAATTGTCTTTTGGCGCGGCTTCCAAAGGGAACGGGGCGCCGGGCCCATCTGCCAGGTGCTTGGTCCTTTCTGCTCAGGGCTCCCAGCTCCCATCCCCTCCACGCAGACCGCTCTGACCCCTTGCCTAGTCCTCCACCTGCAGTCATAGAGACTGTCCAGAGCTGAACACAAGTTCTGCTTCGTGGTTATTGGTGGATGTGACGTTATCCTGAGGGTGGGAGGGTGTTTGTCTGTAGGGTGGAGGGCACAAATCCCTAGTGAGCCAAGTTGTAATAGTTCTACTGATCTTCAAAAAAAGTCAAAATTAGCCTGGAAACATCCTGGTGATGGAGAACTTTATGGTGAGGCCGAGCTCCAGGTTGCCATCTGGTACAGCAACAGATTATTCAGAACCTGGTACAGTTTGTCTCGCAAAAATTGTTTCAAATAAAATCATGATCCATTTTGTAAGATCTGTTAAAATAAAAATACCTATGTCTTCACATCTTTTATATGCTTCTATGTTTTGTCTGCAGGTGCTAGAAACGTTTGCTGGGCGCCTGATCAAAATAGGAGTTCTAGCAAGGCGGGATATTCCGAGCCTTACGAAGTACCAGATAATTCTAGCGAGAGATCAATATAGAAAAAACCCTTCTTCACAAAATATGGTAAATATCTTTATTTCACATTATTAAAGTAGTGAATAAATAGTAATATATCATAGTGTACAAAGTTTCCTGGTATGTTTTAAGTTAGATTTCCTTTGAAACATTTTGCAAACTTAAAAAATATTACCAAAAAAAATCCAAACAAAAAAACTCAAACCCAAAAAACTTCTCTACCTTAAAAAGAACCATCTAGAAATACATTTCAAGGTAGGCAAGCCGACATTCCTGCCTTAAATTTTGTAGCCTGGGTAGATGTGCAGGAAATCTCTTATTTTGCCAAATACCGACGGATGGTTCAACTATCAGGTTTTGACTGCTGCTGCGTCAGAAGGGAACGAGCTAATCTTGGAAGATCATACAGGTGTTCTGGAGGTGGTTTGGAAGATGGGAAAAGGTTGCCTTCATTGATCATGAAGAGTTACGTAACCTGTATCCCGAAGGTTTTGGTGGACAGACTACTCATTGTGCATCAGTTTGTGCTTTGGCTCTGGTTCTCAGGCGTCAATCTTATTTTTGTCAGAAGAATTACAGTATGAGTCTTGCTGCTTATCATCTTCCTAATTTAATGGTGAATCTGTTTGATTTTTTTTTTCCCCCACAGAGACTGCATCAAGGTGTAATTGAAGGAGATTTTGCACTTTGTATCAGTTTATACCATGGATATGAGCTGCTGCTGCAAATGGGAATACGGTCCTTATTTATGTACCTCTGTGGAATTATGGACGGATCAAAAGGTGAAATGTCTTGAGAAACATCCTTCCTTTTGCCTCCTCACTTTCTCATTTCATTTACCTCATTTGTATGACTAGTTTTACGTCGAACAGCTTATACAATGGCTGGGTTGTGAATGTAATTGGTATCTTGTTCCATTTCATTCCTGTGGGAAGTACGTTAGCACCATGTTAACGATAGAGTGTATTTGGGAAAGCAAATGTATTTGTATGGCAGCAGCAGTGAAAAAAAAGGCACAAATGGAACTCGGAGTAAGTGGCAGTAATATCTCTGAGGAGACAACCATTAAACAACTCAAACTGAGAATCAGTTTAGTCTTGTAAGGCAGTTCCTCCTCCTGCAGCAAAACTCATGTATGCACGAGTTGTAAGCATCTTTGCCAGAAGATTACGGATTTAGAAACATCACCCTAGAGTTTCTATCCCAGCTGCGCAGCCTCTTCCACGCTCGCTAAGCCGAACACAGAGTTGTTGTTGTCCCTCCCTGTGCCTCCTCTCACTTCCACAAATGGGCTGATAAGAGCTACCCACGCAGCAGCATAAATTGATATGGTGATGCAATAATGTTCTTTTGCTCTGGCCTCAGTTTATTTTCTTAATCCTGTCACTGACTCTTGTGAGTCTTCTGCAACTCTCCTCAGTCATTTTTAGATCGAGTGGGTGGGAAAACCTGGTTTGGTACCGACATCTTTTTCAAGGGGACAAATTTCAACATGGCCGTGTCAGTCCAGCTGCAAGTTTCCTTGAAATGCTGGATGGTTCCAGCTCTTCAGGTTACCCCGTGGCGTGGCTCTTGGCTTTCTGGCTTCATTTTGGGGTGCACTTTGCTGTGTAACTCTGAGGTGATTTACAAAAGTTACTTTATGTACAGCACTGCTTAACTAAAATGACACTGCTTCGTCCCGCATCTGAACTGAAAGTGTTCAGTGCTTGCTTCCTACCGATAGGCTCTATTTTTATAGTATAAATGTGCTAATAATTTCTTGACAGTTTCATTCTTTTGACATTTTTAGAGTTTGTTACTTTCATGCATGCAGATTTTTACATTTCTGATGCTATAGTGCCATTGCTAGACCTAGGCACTGGAGAGAATTTAATCTATTTCCTAGTTTCTCAGACTCCTTAAATCCCTGTATGTGATTAAAAGATGACTGATGAAAAATAGTTCTAATAAATAGGTCTTCTGCACTGCTCTTCTGGTAAGTTTGGTTTCTGATTGGAGTAGAAGAAAATTCTTTTCAACATTAACACGCAATCTTTCAAGAAACTTCTTGATTTCAGCTTTTAGTCTCGGTTCTCTTTTCTTTGAGTAACCAGCAGCATTTCATAGAACGTAGAATGGTTTGGGTTGGAAGGTGCCTTCAAGACCATCTCGTTCAAACCACCTGTCTATACATCGGTTTTTCATGTTTAAATTCATGTTTTCATTTTTAAGTTCTATAATAGCCTGAAAAAATACTGATGCCAAACAATGTTTATTACATTTTCTAGAGCTAATGTGTATCTTCTAGCTCCTGAAAGGAGCTTGCTACTTCTGGGAAAGCTTGTCTATTGGAGAGGAAAAAATACATTCACTCCAGAGATTAACTACTAAAGTATTTCTGCTTTTTACGAAGGGTTGACCCGTACGAAGACTGAACTTGGCCGAAACGAGGACTTCATGAAGCTGTATCAGCAGCTTAGAGACATGTTTTCAGACACTGCTCTGGCTTCAGGTCAGTATTTCCCTTTTAGGGACAGAGTATTTACTTTCTGTCTAGGTGTGGGCAGCTATTTGCTGGGATACACTCAGCTGTTTTCTTTATTCCAGGTTGTTTTCCCCAGGCTCTTTATCTATCTGTCTATCTGTCCTCTCTCAGTGGTTTTAGGTACCTTCAAGTTTTCTACATTTGAAGTTTTTCACAGAATCACAGAATGTTCAGGGTTGG
>NW_009694491.1:0-6882 GCF_000703405.1 Apaloderma vittatum
GGAGGGGGAATCCTTTTTTTTATGGGGGTTAGGAGAGCACAGGGTGGGCCGGGGGCTGTGGGATAGGAGGACGAGAGGATTAGGCTCCAGGTTTGTCACGGGAGGTTTAGATATTAGGAAAAATTCTTTACCGAATTGCAGAACGCTGGGGGTTGGAAGGGAGCTTGGGAGATCCTGGAGTCCAACCCCCTGCCAGAGCAGGATCACCTCAAGCAGGTCCCATAGGAGGGTTTTTGAAAGTCTCCAGAGAAGGAGACTCCGCGATCTCTCCGGGCAGCCGGTGCCAGGGCTCTGTCACCCTCCCAGCAAAGCAGGATTTCCTTATGGGTAGCTTGGCAGAAAAAAATGGAACAGGTTTCCCCAGGGCAATGGTGGAGTCCCGGTCGCTGGAGGTGTTCAAAACCGTGTAGATGTGACAACTGGGGACACGTTTGATTGGTCGTGGTGGGATTGGGTTGAGAGTTGGACGTGATGATCTCGGAGATCTTTTCCAACCTTAGTGATTCTAAAGGGACAGCAAGTGATGCGTCCTGGAGACACAGTGGGAGAGGTTGGAGGGGGATCCTGGCAGAGAGGAGAGGGTAAAGGGGGAGACTTTGAGGGACAGAAGAGCCTGAGGGTAGGGAGATGGTGGCTTCTCTGGTCTCAGGTTTCCTCTCGCTGTCGTGTTCTGCCTCCGCTGTGCCGCCCCGGTCGTTGCTAAACACCCTCACCTCATCCAGTTAAACCTCTGGATTTTTTTTTCTTCCACATTATCTCCCTGGTTCTCCCTGCGTCTGAAATCCAGGCTGCAACCTGGGTCTGGCAGCCAGGATGAAAACAAAGGTGCGCCCCAGGTTCACTTAATAACATGTTACAATTCTCTAGCGTTTTCTGGGCTTCAAACTTCTTTTCCACGGAGACATCGAGACCCGCTTGCCTTTAGCGCAGGCTGGAGGATACTGAGGAACCGTTTGTGTTGCCTGCCCAAAGCCAGGGACAAATGGGTCCATAAATTGGGATTTTCTTCTCGGACAGGTGCACCGTGGGTGGTGCATCAGGCTCCTCGCTCAGCCTCGGAGGAGTTCTCTGTGGTTGTTGTAAATCTTGCGTCACAGCGAAACATCCGGGATCGGTTCGTGAAGAGTTTATCCGAGCGGTTTCGTGACGGGTTGAATCCTCGTGCCAGAAAAACTCCAGTTATTTTACCGAGCTGTGCGTGTTGCCTCTGCAAATGCTGAGCTCAGAATATTAAAACAGAGATTTATTTATTTTTATTTTTTTTTTCGCTGGGGGTGGAAGGAGGATGGAGTAAACTTGAGAAACTTGGCAATTAATACCTCGGCAGCGCCTACTGCTCCAACATGTCTCTGCATGTCCTGACCTTGCTTAATTCTTGGGGTTTTTTGGGCTACTAAGGTGGTGCTAGCTCTGCTCCCCTTTTGCTACATCACCCCGAATTTCTTGATCTGGGTTAGTAGGGTCCAGTATCGTGAGATGCTGGTTATTATCAGTGAGCTGAGCTTTTCACAAGGGGGATACAGCCCTGGGCCTGGCCTCGCTGGGAAGAAAAACTGTTGAGAAGAAAGAGCTTTTTCTTTCAGAAGGAGCTCTTCCCTTTCTTTTCTGTCCTGGCAAATTTAGATGGAGCGAGACGAAGCGGTAGCTCCTGATAATCTTATCCTGGTGAGTCCATCCAAACCTTTCTAAACCAGTTTTTACTCTCAGGTTTTACATCACCCCGAGAAAGAGTTCTGCCGTTTAATGACAAGATGACCTCCTTTGGTTTTCAACCAGAAAAGCTCATCTGCTTTTTCCAGTCTCATCTGTCGACTTCTCCCCGCAGCAGAGCTCCTGCCAGTCACCGCTTGCTGACACGAATACCGTTGAAAAAAAATAAAATGTGCAGGATGTTGGATTCCCAACCTCAATGTATGGCTTCGACATCAGCAGAGTTTGCCATGTGGAGGATCAGGTGGAGGCCGTTTCCTCTCTTAAATTGAAATAAAATTGTCTTTCGGCGGCAAATTGTAGGCGCCGACTCGTTGGCATCTGGAATCTCGCTTCCTCCTCTGGCGAAAAAGGATCAGTTTGAATTGTGTAACCGTAATCTTAGTTTGCGAGCTTTCCTCTCTTCTGTTTTTTGAAGAAAATCAAACCAAAATATCCTGCAGCAGTCGCTTGCTAAAGCTCACCAGCCCCGGGGGTTGCTGTGCAGCCTTCAAACTGCCGGCGTAACCCCTGAACCCCGTTTTTCAGTCTGACCCACTCTGGTCCTTCTGAGAAATCAGATATTATTTGAGCCTGTTTTTAGTTCCTTGTGATAAGTCTGAGCTGTGCAGGTTGAGCCTCACAAAAGGTCGCGCGGTGATGTGGCTATTTTTAAGTTTTAAGGTTTGGGGGTTTTGTTGTTGGTTTATTTATTTATTTTTTTTAAGTGGCAAATGTTTCCAGCTCCCAAGGTCCTGTAGCCGGGGAAAGCGGAGACGGCCTTTTCCTGAAAAAAAGCAATATTTCAGGAAGGTGTTTTGGGGGTTCTGGGCTGAAGAAGAGGACTCTTCACACAGCTTTTCTTTTTCCAACGAAAAGCAAAAGCTGCACGAGTGGCGAAGTGCTCTCTTTGCTTGTGCTGGGGCTTTATCTTTGCTGTATCGTGCCTCGATTATCTGCTGCATCTTTTTTTTTTTTTTCCTTGCCTAATGGAAAATCAGATTAAAACGTTCTGTTTGTGTTTCTCAGGAAGACTTTCTCTTCGGTTAAAAAAAAAAATAAGCAACCCACAAAAAATCTTGTGGCTGGTTTAAAATTCAGTTTGGCACGTTTGTATTTAGTGTCTTCAGCTGTTCCTGACTCTCACCTCATTCTACGTTTTGAAGCAAAACGGGAGAGCGAAGCCTCCTGAATCTGTTTGAAGCTGCCCGGCTGGAGGTGACTCCGTGTTTGCACACACCGAGGTCCAGCAAGCGCTTTGTCGGAGCGGATTGACCAGTGGTGAGATACGCAAAACGTCGGGGATTTGTCAGGATGGAGACCTCGCGGGCTGACTTTCAACAACACTTTGCCATTTTTTCCCCTGAATTAAAACAGCAGCATTTCTCACAAGAAGCTGAGAGGGCTCAGCTGTAAAATCCTTGGATTGCCTGAAGATTTTGGGGAGCTTTGTCCCCTTGGCAGAGGGAGTTCAGTCCAAAGCGGTGTTTGGAGCAGAAAGCAAGTCCTTCTCCTAGATAAGAAGTCACGAGATCTCCCCGTTGATCCCTGCTGATGTCCCTGCCTGTCTGAAAACTTAAATTTTGTTGCAAGTTCTCTCCTTAACACCCGAGAACCCCTTCTTTCCATACCCAAAGCTTTCTGCTGAGCGAGTTGATAATTAACTGTAGTTCCTTGTATTTATGAAACACTCGTCCGCGAGTTGCCCTTGAAACCGGTTCCCTGACGCGGGAAGGCTTTTACATTAGCACAATATATATTATTATATTTTATATTTAGCAAAGGATTCGGGAGGTTTCTCCTCTGGCCAGCAAGCAGGAAAGTGAAGTGGGAGTGAAAAAACGAAGCGCCTGTGTTATCTTGTGAGGAGCCAAGTGCTTTTCCCACAGTTGCTTATTTTTAGCCGTAGATACCCGAGGAGAGGAACTGCCGTCTTGTAAACCTGGGTTTGCTCCTTTGATCCAGCTGTCGAAACAATCTCGTGCGGAGCCGCTGTTGAAAGAAGAGGAAATACTTCAGGGCTGGGGCGCGGTGCCACCGGCTGTATTTGGACGACGAGGAGGCTGTTCGGAGGGAAACTTCCCAAATTCAGCTTCGCCAGCAGAGAGGTTCGGGTCAGGCTGTCGTCCGCTCATCGCAGTTTAAGTCTTGAGAGGAGCTTTGCGTCCACCTCTGCCCTTTCTCGACCAGTTTTTTGGGATTTCAGGGTGATTATTTTTTGCCCTCCCCGTTTCTAAAATAAAACAGAACCTGTAAAGAAGCAGCAAACCCACCGCATGGGACTCGTCTGCGCGGGGCTCTCAGCTGGAAGATGCACGGACCTGCCCGAGGCTCGGTGGGTCGGGAGGATCACGAAATCACAGAATTATTAAGGTTGGACAAGACCTTGAAGATCATCAAGCCCAACTGTCAATCCAACACCCCCCTGACCACTAAACCATGACCCCAGGTGCCACGTCTGCACGATTTTGAACACCCCCAGGGGTGGGGACTCCACCTCTGCCCTGGGCAGCCTGTTCTGGTGCTTCACCGCCCTTTCCATAAAGAAATTTTTCCTAATGTCCAATCTGAAGATCTAAATGTCTGATCCTTGACTTAGACCCTCTTTTCCACATCGCTTTTTGCCCTCGCAGCAGGCGCCGTTGCCACCTTGTCAGGCCACCAGTGGAGCTGGTGCTTGAAGGCAAAATCTTTGAGAAGACCATAGCAGGTGGTTTTTAATTTATTTTTTTAATGTGAAACCACCGTTACGTAATAATAAACCCTATCAGAGCGTGTCTCATAAATGGAAGATTCACTTTCCTGGGGGGAAAAAAAAAAGAGAAAGTTTCTTGAGGTCTGCTCTCCCTGATGCTCATTAGTTTGAGCAGCTCCTGCATCACCGTGGTAATGGGCAGAGGATTTTTACATGTTTTTTTTTTTTCTTTTCATTTTCGCCTGTTTAAAAACATAAATTACGAAGCGCTTCTTTTTTAGCCCAAACTAGACGGCTCTAAAACCTTGGCTTCTTTAATCTCCGGGCCCAGCTGTGCCGTCCGCGTTGCCTTTTTGCTGGAGCTTTTGAATGGGCTCCGTGGAAATAATAAAAACTGCCCCGAAGCCTCTTTTCGTCGGAGCTGGAGGGACGAGCTGGGGGAGATACGGGCAGCGTGTAAGGTTCCTCTGCTGGGGGAAATCTCATTTATCTTGGATAAACTCCTCCCTTGAACTGCTTTTTCGTTAGGTTATTTCACTTTCCGGGTGCGGGTAGCTTTTTATTTTTATTTTTAAATGGAATAATCCTGCTTTCCTTCTGGCTCCCATGACTGGTTTTGTGTCGGAAGGTGGACACTGCAGCTCAGAGGCACCTACTAGAGGTTGGATATAGAAGAAATATTTATTTATTTATCTTTTAAACCACCCCACTGAAAGATTCAGCCATTGCCAGCTATCGGGGAACCACTTTAGGAGGCGAGTCGCGAAGTTCAGCTGTGGAAATCGGAGCTCCTGCTTTGTTAAACCTTGGAGAACGTTACCCAGGAGTTGAATCCGTAGGAAAGCAGGTGTGAACCTTCAGTTCCTGCAGGAATTTCACTCGGCATCTCTTAGCGAAGGAAATTCATGATGATCCGGAGCTCTCAGACTGTGGTAAATTGTGGTAAAATTCAAGAACTTGCTCCTTGAACAAGAGCAACGTGGTTAAAGGTCACTTTGAGGCTTTTCCTCCCGTATCAGCATTTGATTCCCTTTCAGATTCTATATCTGAAGCTTTTAAAATCTCCTTTATTCAGATTTGCTTCTGTTCCCTCTGACAACTCGCAGCGTCTCTTTGTTTGGGCATGGTTTTTTATTTTATTTTGATTTTTAAATAAGACTCGACTTGTGTTTTCTCGACGCCCTTAGCTCCGTAAATACACCGAATGCAAATCATCCCGCTCCTCGCGTCGTCTAGCGAACGTTTCAAGGGCAATAACGTGTTTTTCATCCAGAAGAAAGGAGCTTGAAGTACAGACGCCAACGGGCTGAAAAAAGCGACGAGAACGTTCAAACGCTCCGGGAATGGGGATCCAAAGCAGCGAACGCATTCCTGAGTGGATTTGGGAGAGCTACGGAGGATGTTGTTAATAAAAAATCAAATAAATGACCTTCAGCAGCGTCAGGGGAGGCAGCGAAGGGCAGGAACGCGCGTCTCTCGGGCCGCAGGTGGCTTCCCGGCGGCTTGCGGTTATTCCCCGGCGTCGTGCGAAACGAGGCCCCGAGCAAAGCACCAGGGAATGCCCCCGGGGCCGGGGAGAAGCTGCTTTCTGGCCCTGGGTTATATCCTCGCCCGCGGTGTCAAAATCCACGTCGGGAGAGGGGTTTGCACGGAGGTCGGCGGCGCCGAAAAGAGGCGAAAAGTTGGATGGCCCAGTCCCGCTCGCTGGGGTTCTCGGCCAGATCTGCTTAAGGAGAGCTCTCCAAAAATGTTTAGTTGTATCTAGGCATGAAGAAAATCAAAACAGCACGGGAGAATCATAAATAAAATAACGCGATCTCTTTGTTAAACCTTGGAGAACGTTACCCAGGAGTTGAATCCGTAGGAAAGCAGGTGTGAACCTTCAGTTCCTTCAGGAGTTTCACTCGATATCTCTTAGCGAAGGAAATTCATGATGATCCGGAGCTCTCAGACTGTGGTAAATTGTGGTAAAATTCAAGAACTTGCTCCTTGAACAAGAGCAACGTAGTTAAAGGTCACTTTGAGGCACGTCGACATAGAAATTGGCTTAATGAGCATCCTTTGTAGGGTTTGAATTTCCAAGGGAGTAGAGCAGATGGCTGTGCTGTTGGCTTCGGTGGAAGTGCTCGTTGTAGGCAGGTATTTTTAGTGTCCAATTTAAGTGTGTATATATATATATATACTTTTTTTTTCTTTTTTTTGTGTTCCCGCATCCAAATTCCACCTTCTCCTTCCTTGCAGCCTTCCCTGGGTTTCTTCACTTGCGCAGGTGGGTGGTGCAGGGCTTTTTCGGTAATTTAGGGAGGAATGGTTGTACGGCAAAAGGGTTTTTTTGCTCTGGAAGTAGTATTTAGCATTTGCAGGCAGACAGACCTTACAGTGCAGGCATGTTCTGGACACACAGACTCTCTTTTTTAACTTTTTCACTTGACTTTGCCGCTATTAACTTGCAGGCCAGGGCGCGATGGCTGTAGCGAAACAGCAGGATCCGCTCGGAG
>NW_009694491.1:6961-7350 GCF_000703405.1 Apaloderma vittatum
GTTTTCCAAAAGTCTCCGTCAGCGAAACCGAGGTGAGATGTCGTGGGGGAGATGCTGGAGCTGCGTTTCTCCACCCTGAGCCTTCGTAATGCGACAACCTAACGAGCGTCGAAGCCGCTTCTCGTGCTCTCTAGGCCAAAACCCCTCGGATGAAGTGAGAAAAAGCAGGAACCTTCTCTTTGAGGGGGAAGGAAGGATCCCCCCATCTGCTCCTTCGCTCTGCATCCCCACGCCAGCACGAAAGCTTTCGCCGCCATCCGTCACATCGGGGCGGGGGGACAAATATGACTTTGGCCGCAGCCCAACCTTTTGTTTTAACGCCGGTTTCGCTTTGCGGCCAGATCGCTTCCCCGCGCCTCGCCCGGGCCGGCCGGAGAGGCAGGAGGGGG
>NW_009694492.1:0-289 GCF_000703405.1 Apaloderma vittatum
CACCCGAGAGCCGCGGGCCGCCTGCGCCTCCAGGAGCTCGAATGCGGTGCCCGGCCGGATGATGCCCTTCTTCATGGCCTGGTACACGGAGAGCCGCTCCTTCGTGGAGTCCACGAAGACACCAGCAATGCAGCTGGTGCCCTCCAGGAACTTCTTGAGGTTCTGGGAGACCTCCTCGACGGAGGTGAGCCCCTCCTGGAGGCGCTGGGCAGTGGCCTCGTCCATCACCTGCGAGCGCACCAGCTCCTCCACGGTGATCTGCTTGCGCAGCCCGCGGAAGGGGAGCCTC
>NW_009694492.1:714-999 GCF_000703405.1 Apaloderma vittatum
ATGAAGCCGGTGGCGGCCTGCGCCTCCAGCAGGGAGCGAGCCACCTCGGGGTTGATCAGCCCCTTCTTCAGCGCCTGGTAGACGCTGAGCTTCTGCTTGGAAGAAGGGACGTAGATGCCGGCCACGCAGCCCGACCCGTAGAGGTACTTCCAGACGGTCTCGATGTCCAGGAGCTCCCGGAAGGACTTGGAGCCCTGCTTCAGCAGGGTGTAGATGTCCTGAGAGATGATCTTGGCCTCGTAGAGCTCCTCAGCCGTGAGGCGGCGTCGCACGTAGTCGTAGGAC
>NW_009694493.1:0-247 GCF_000703405.1 Apaloderma vittatum
TTTCCCTCCATGCCCTTGGAGACGTTGAGGGTCTGGTTGTTGAGGTTCACCTCCACGATGATCTGCTCCCGGTTGTAGGAGCCCTGGCTGTCCAGGTCCTCCTCGGACTCTTCACCTTCCATCTTGCACACGGCACCCGCGCCGCCATCCTTCTCCTCCTTGTAGTACTGCTTGGTTGGGCCAGCGGGGAGCGTCCCACCGCCTGCTCCATCCTCTACCCGCACCGAGAAAGGGACGTTGGCCTCCA
>NW_009694493.1:363-928 GCF_000703405.1 Apaloderma vittatum
GTGTCCAGGAGGTCCTGGCAGGAGGAGGCGATGTTGTTCATCTGCAGCACAGCGGCCGCATTCAGCACGTCCTGCACATTGCAGGAGTTGACGAGGAGCTTGGAGGTGTAGATGAAGTTGAGGATCTGCTGGAGGCCCTGCGAGGTGAGGGCCTCCAGGGAGAGCTCCACGCGCTGCAGCTGCTTGTTCTGGGTGAAGAGGGAGTGGAAGAACTGGCTATAGGCCGCCAGAACCCCCTTGTGTGCCGGGAAGATGCTCTTGTGCTGCACCAGCACGATGTCCACGTCGCACAGGTCCGGCTGAAAGAGGCGCTGCTCGTTCAGTCTGTCCATCAAACACGTGAAGTGGAGGGCTACATCCTCCACCAAGGAGTACTCAGCCGACGGGTAGTCAGTCGTTTTTTCGACTATCAGCTGTGGGGAGGAAGGAAATAAAATCACTCAAGAGGGCTCTTCCTCTGGGAAAACACCCGCCCGGCCATGCCACCCGTCCCTGTCCATGGATCCCGAGTCAGAGATGCCAGTTCAGAAGCTTCACCACCAGCCCCAGCTTGGAGATCCCAACC
>NW_009694494.1:0-373 GCF_000703405.1 Apaloderma vittatum
AAGACCTCATCTTAGCGGGCTGTTCCTGGTCTGCGGTCTGTGCTCTCAGTACCTCCAGCTGCCCCCTTCTCAGGACCCTCGATCTTCGGTGGGCAGTAGGAATCAAGGACCCTCAGATCCGGGATTTACTCACGCCTCCAACAGACAAACCCAGTAAGTTATTGCCTGGGTTGCTGCGGGGTGGGGAGAAGGGTGCCAGACGCGGAGCGAGGTGGCGACGCCGGATCTGAAATATGCGAGATAACCCGCCCTCAGCTTTTCTCTTCTCTTATTTTTGTGGGTTTTTTTGCAGGTCAGGACAATCGCAGCAAACTCCGCAACATGATCGATTTCCGGCTCGCCGGCCTGGACATCACCGACGCCACGCTGCGGC
>NW_009694494.1:398-870 GCF_000703405.1 Apaloderma vittatum
TGCCCCCCCGGCCTGGCTCCCATCCACTGCAACCACCTTACGGACCAGTCGGCCAACCTCCGCACGGCCGTGGGCTCTTCCACGCGTAACTCCCTCACCGAGCTCAACATGGCAGGTGGGTTTGCCCGGGATTTGCCATCCTAAAGCGGTTGAACGTGAGCCGGCAGTGTGCCCAGCTGGCCCAGAAGGCCAGTGGCATCCTGGCTTGGATCAGGACTAGCGTGGCCAGCAGGAGCAGGGAGGTAATTCTGCCCCTGTGCTCAGCACTGGGGAGGCCTCGCCTTGAGTCTTGTGTGTAGGGCTGGGCTGCTCCCTGCAGGAAAGGTCTTGAGGGGCTGGAGCGGGTCTGGAGGAGAGCAACGAGGAAAAGGACTAGAGGGAAAGTCGCATGAGGAGAGGCTGAGGGAGCTGGGGCTGGAGAACAGGAGACTCAGGGAACCTCATCACTCTGCAACTGCCTGCCGGGAGGATG
>NW_009694494.1:1733-2102 GCF_000703405.1 Apaloderma vittatum
CGTGGGGTCTCTCGGTAGGCCCCTCCCACCCCCCGACACTCTGTGATTCTGTAACGCCTCCCAACAAAATCCCTTTGGGAGGGGATGATGATGTGGGTCTGCGCACATGGAGCCGGCCTCAGACCCTTCTCACCTGTGAGCTCCTCCTTGCCCCTCTCAGCCCAGCGCCGCTGCCGACCTCGGAGAGGTTCCTCCTCCCTCGCTAGCGCAGGAGAACGTCCCCCGACGCTCAGCCCCGTGCTCACCCCGGCTGCTCTCCTCTCTCCCCCAGGACACAACGCACCGCTGGCCTCTCGTGATGATGTCTTTCCAAGAGTTTACCTACCACTTCAGAGTGGCGCAGCCGGTGAGTAGCAGCAGCAGCTGCTT
>NW_009694494.1:2184-2403 GCF_000703405.1 Apaloderma vittatum
CCGGCACCGGGGTGACTTTAGCCTCCACATTGCGCTGAGCCCTCTCCATCGCTGCTGTTACCTCCCACAGTTACATGGGTAGCCGGGGTGTGATTTTTTTAATTTTTTTTCCCCACTCCAGCAGGTAATTCAGGCACAACTCCCCTCCTCAGATCACATGTCCCTTTCTGTAAGCAGTTTTTTTTTGCTCTTTCTCACAGGGCCGAGCCAACTGCAGCA
>NW_009694495.1:0-312 GCF_000703405.1 Apaloderma vittatum
CAGGCTGGGGGTGGCCCTGCCCCCCGCCCCCTCCTGCCACGGCATGCTGGAGAAGAGGGAGCCCCGACTGGACAAGCTCTTCCCAGACGTGACCACACCACGGCCGCGCCGCTTCGCAGGGAAGAGGGTGAGCCAAGACCGTCCGCGTTGCCTCGCTGCCACCCTCGCGTCCCCGGCCTGAGAGTGGTTTTGTTCTGTCCTTGTATTGCTGCCACTGTGTTAAGCTGTGAAGAAACAGAATCACAGACTGTTGGTGGCTTCCAACTGCAACAGGGTTGGTTTAGACTAGACATCATGAAAAATTTTCTCCCC
>NW_009694496.1:0-17991 GCF_000703405.1 Apaloderma vittatum
AAGGCGGCGGAAAGCCTCCCGAGGTACAGGCGAATGCTTCAGCTGCTTCCGAAGGCTTCCCTGGCTGGCCCGTGGCGCCCGGCCGCTGCCGGCGTGGGCGGGAGCAGGGCGTGGTAGGCCTCGCCCTGGGGACCCGGGGTGGTGCCTGTGAAGGCCTGTGGGGAAGAGAGCACACCGACCTCCTTACAGAGCTCGCAGTCTGGGGCTGGTGAGGTAAGACTCTGGGCTTCAGAAAAAGGAGGGCTTTGAGTCCTGAGGTTTTTGGACTGCTCAAGGATGTGTATCTGGGAGTACTGGTCTGTGTCACCGTGAGACAAGTGTTTACATGCATTTGTACCCTTCTTTTCGAGCTTAGAGGTAATGAGCCACTTGTGCCTTAAACCTCTTTCAGTGCAGTGTTTTGCCTTTTTTTTATAGGCTTCATCAATAAAATCACAGCTGTAACTTGCTGGCTGCAGTAGGCACTAGAGCGAAAGTTAAGATCAAATGGACTTAACGTTTGAAACAAAGAAACATCAGTTGTTGTGTGACCTATTGGTCTAGTATGTAACAGTGACTTGATGTCACACTTGGTTGAGCTCTGTGTATTGTTACAAGATATATATAAATAGGCACAAGGTAGCAATGAATTGGCTGGTAAAGATCAGTCTGTTAAATCCAGAAATTTACAGCTTGCTTCAGGGTAGTGTCGACAATAAAAGCAATTAAGCTTAATAAACTTCCCATTGTTTCTGATTAGTAGCATATTTTAAATGTTAAAAATATGTTCAGTGTAGTTTAAATGCGCTAATTTGACCATAATGTTTTCAACAGATTGAACCATTGGCTACATTTTGTTCTAGGTCTTGATTTGATAATCAACTTCAGGTATATGACCTAAGCAGCTTTGTAGACTGACTTTAAGAAGGTCTATTTCAACATAATAACAACTCTAGAGAATATGGCTTTAAGAAGGTCTGTAGTTAGCCAGTGTAGATTTTATTATAATTTAATGATTTTTGTCTTTTTCTGGTGTTTTGAGGTCCCATATACCAACTTCATGTCTGAAATATTCTGAACATGGATGATCACATCTAAATTACAAGCAATGGTCAGAACTTAATAGGAGTGAATCATATCATCTGCTAGAAGGTAAGTGTGCTCTAGTCCAGTGGCAATTGCTGATATTTTAAAATCTTGCTTTCTGAAAATTCACAAATTTCAGGCAAATTGTAATATCGCTTTTGAATAAATGGTATGTTTAGGTCATCTTAGTTAATAAGAAAGAAATGGTGCTATAATCTACTCCCCTTTTATGCTTTGCCCTCTTAAGTCTGGCAGTGTCTTAAGTGGCCAACACAGAGGGGTACAAAAATTCTCTCTCAAACCCGGAGATGAGGGTAAAACTCTTCTTTGGATCACGATGAGGGGAACACATTCATGTAACTCCGTAACTTCAGGACTAAGTTACTAAATCAACTTTATCTGAGTCTTAGTTTCATGCAAATCTTTCTTTTTCCAGGTTTCTCAAGTCTGTTGGTGCTTTATGAACATATGTGATAAATATCTGAGTGAAAGGAGTTCCTTGTAAATTGGTTGGTCTCCAGGTATGTAGTGTAAAAAGGGTTATCAGATGTTAGTGGGTGGATTGCCTTCTGCATCTAAAGAAGTTAATTTATTCATTACCTGAAAAGAAAACAAAAAAAAGAAAGCCTAAATTAGTTTGGACTAGGGGAAACCTGTGTGGTAATTGTTAGAACTTTAAATAGATTTAGCCAATCTAAATTGGAAAACATCAATAAAGCTTATGATAGTTGTTGGATCCATTTATTCTAATCTGACTAGTCCTCTGAAATGGAATCCCTGCTAATGGCATGGGAAAGGAAAATCCTGTCCTGCACAAATGAAGAAATTTGTACTGAGAAATGGCTCTGACTTAAGGGTTAGTGTCACACAGCATGTTCATATAGCTCAGATTTAGGCCTCTTGTGTACGTGATGCTCACTACAAATTAAATCTTTTACAGGGAGGAAACCAGCACGTGCAGTGGATTTGAACTGATATTAAATATCAGCTTATGATTTAATGAGTGACTGATTCCTGAGTTCATGCTAGATGACTCCAGTTGTCACCTGTAATGTATCATCCCAAAAGTGGAATTGAGACAAGCAATATCTAAACCTACACATCTTCAGTTCTCATGTTTAAACAAGAACCTCACCATTTGTTGGAACAGATTTTGTAACCAAAACTGCTGTAATTTATTTCTATGTCTCTGTGGATTAATTGAAATAAAATATGAGAATGCTACCAGAAGTTTGTTCTGAAGGTTTTTTGTTTAGGTACATAGTGTATGAAGGCTTTGTTTCATGGATGTGAACATTTGTCTTGTCATACAGAAACATTCCCTTGCCATGTGCAAACTTGATAAGCTTAATCTTTAACTTTCAAATCATTGAAAATGTCCCTCTCTGATCTTCATCTTTTATGCAGAGTGAGTGGTCATGATTTCCTACAGTATTTTGGAATGCAATAGCACTTGGAGATCAACTGGCCAACTCCTAAATTATTTCATTAGGCTGTATGTGTTACTTGCATGTTCTCCAACTAGTCAAAAGAATGCCTTAAACTTTAGAGAACATGTGCTGTTACGTCCTTAGCAAGAATCCCATTATCCACCTACTCAAAATATACATAAAGAAAAATGTGGCAGTGTTGCATGTGAAGAACAACTAGTGTGAAGATCCTGGAAGAGCAAGAATAATATCCTTGTAATAAAAAAAAAAGACCGAAAACTTGTATGTGCTTTTCGGTTGCTTACTAAGTAAATATTGCAGTGATTTATGTACACCCTATTACTAACCAATGCTTCTTAAAATGCACATGCAAAAATACAGTTGGAAGGAGCTGTCAGGCACTCCTCACTGCCTTCACAGGGAAGGGAGTTAGTGTGGATTTAGTACCAAGCTGTTGTACACGCTTGGTCAAATTTAACCCCCACCTAACCAGGAAGTGTTTCTGGTCACTGCCTTTGCTTAAATGTATGCTAAATTGGGCAAGTACTTAGTGATCTATTATATTTGTAGCCTGCTAGGCTTACTGAAGTGTTTTTTCCTCTGGGCTTGTATTTCAATACAAGGTGAAACTGAGTTTGAAGGGTCTACAAAAGAACTTTCTCTATTCTCTAGTTCCTCTTAGGAGAAACAATCATTTTCCTACAAGCCTTGTCAGTCATAGACCCCGGTCATCTGCAGTTGTGCTCAGGGATTTAAGCTTTAGTCTCTTAAGTCTGGCCTTTTGTGAGTGTGGTTTCATATCTGATCCATGTTGCCCTGTGCAGGTTTTCTAAATTTTGCCTCCTAGGTTCACTGCTAATTGATGGTATTCAACTGATTTCTAAATGTCTTTTCTTGTCTTCCTTAACTAGTAAGCTTGTTTACACTTGGTAGCTTGGGATGATTTCAGTGAACTGTCTACACTTCCGGAACTTTCTGGAGGGAGTAGAAGATATCATAGATTTAGAGTTGGAATTTTCCTTCCAATCTTTATTAGTTATGCAATAAATGGCATTAAATCTCTGCTGCTCTGTCTGCAAGGACAGCATCAAGATCTTCTGGTATCTGTAGCCATGGTCAGCTTTGAGTATTCTGCTTTTTTTTCACATGAATTGATGCTGAAAACAGCTTTGAAATCTTCTCACTTATGAAAACTAATTTTATTTCTCTCCTTTCTGAGTTAATGGCTTAAGAGTACACCGAAGGTCCTTTCATGGTAGCTATCATGCCCTGGAAGGACTTATCTGAAGACTTCTTGAAAATAACATTCCTTTGGGTCATGCTCTGTGCTTAGGTGCTGACTTGTTCAGAGTCTTGCTTGTTTGGGGTTTTTTTTGAGGCATTACTGCTTCAACTTCATGCTGTGCAGTTGGTGATAAAAAGTACCATTAAATCCTAATGGCTTGGCTGCTTTTTGCAAATTTGTTGCAAAATGTTTCAGGCGGGTCCTTGTTCATTCATCCCTGATTTTTAAAAACTTTGGGAAATTAATCTCTATCACAGACAAATCATTCATTTGGCTTTTGTGCTGTAGCCTTCAAATTCTCAAAGGGCGTACTTCATTTCTTGTGCTTGCAAGTTCTTTTGCAGACTGCCTGCTTCTGATTAATTTGAAGAGATATTAATATTCTTTTATATTGTTCCTTAAGCATTTCTGCTGCTTCCCTATCATACTGATTTAAACTAGGTCATTCATTTTCACTTTGTTTCAGCATGACTTGCAGTTTCTGGAAGATATAGCTTCACTGTGGACCACATTCAGGGTTTAAAATTACTGTAATGTTTGTGTGTTTTGGTTTGCCCATGAGACTGGTTAAAACTTGTATTTTAAGCAACATTTTATCTGTTTAGCTATAATGCACCCTGTTTAACTGGTACTTTTAAGCACCAGTTTAGTTCATTGCTCTTTGCTTTCCACCTTTTTTCCCTTTCTTAAAGGGGGAAGTTCTCATTAAATTTCAAGAAGTTCAATATAAAAAATATTTAGGATGTACTTTCCATTGCTGCCAACTGTTTCCTGTCAGTACTGCTATTGCAGAAGATCAGCTTTTAGTTTCCTAAGCTCTTATACCATATACTGTCTGTATGTTATAGGAATTTCCTAATAAAATTGCAGTGTTAGTGAAGTCCTAATTGGCTGTAGCTGTTAATGAAATACCTAGAAATCACTAAGTTATGACGTTGCATGTAAAATCCAGTCTTTGCTGTTCCATCCTTCTGAAACATCTGTTCAGAAAGGCTGATGAAGAGAGGGGGAATCAATTTTAAACATGATATAGTATTCCAGTTTTGACACAGCATAAACAGATTCAATTTACTGGCTTTAGTAGATCTGGAGAGGGAGTAAGAATGAAAGAAGTATACTTGGGACTCTGGTGAATACCTAATGTTTCACCTTGTTCTTCAGGTAACTCAGCAGTCTTAAGGCACTCTTCTTTAAAAATGGGAAGAGC
The DNA here is from genome assembly GCF_000703405.1 of Apaloderma vittatum. Classification (NCBI taxonomy): domain Eukaryota; kingdom Metazoa; phylum Chordata; class Aves; order Trogoniformes; family Trogonidae; genus Apaloderma; species Apaloderma vittatum. The sequence goes on from NW_009694496.1 coordinate 4,988, forward strand.
TTCTTCAGTAGAACCTGTTCAATACCGAATCAAAGTAGAATTGATCTTTCAAGCTAGAGAAGTATTGAATTATTTCATGTGTTTATCAGGCTTATGAGTTTTTACATTTGACTCTTATTACTCAGCTGGGGCCTGAAGGCTCATTTTGAAGAAATGCTGGTTGGAAAGATAAGTCCCTTGAGCACTTTGTTCTATGACTTCTCATGAGTTATAATAAGAAATCCCTTATCAATTAATTTTGGCTTGTGTATGTTCCATCTTCAGGCTTTTTGGCATAGAAATAGGTCAGTTCAGGAATCATTCACCTAAGGAATTTTATGTTAAATTTGTGAAGCAAAACAAAGGGATCAGTATTAGCCTAGGAATATGGAGTAAGTCTAAATGTGTTAATTTTATTGTAAATGAGCCCGTTCACCGTGACCACCACCCTGTGGGACTGTATACATGGGGCTGGGCAGTTCACTGAGAGACAGCTGGCTTGTACAAATGCTATGCCCGAAATGAAGTTTTAACATTGCAATATTCCTTTTCATTATTCATTGCAAAGTGAGGACTAATGGAAGAAAATTAGCGAGATTTGTTGGAGAATAGTTAAGGGCTAACTAGCTGGCTTACACGGTCATAGATTTGTATTGACCAACCTTGTTACAGGCTAAACTACTTTAAGCGAAATTCTGTCACTCTATAAGTTTTTGTATGTATGATTTGTATAACAGGGATTATGTGAGAATTTTGGGGAAAATAAAGACAGAGGAAAACTATAATCTAATTTTAAATCTGTACATTTCTGTTTATTCTGGCTATTGATTGCAAATTTAGGAATACTGCTTAGGCTTTTCATTGACTAAATCGTAAAGAATGTTAAATTCATTTAGCAAGACTGAGGACTGTCAGAAGGAGGAATATTTTCCTATCTATTTATTCCATGTACTAGCAGAGAGTTGAAAAGCATGGTGTTTCCTACTTCACTTCCTTTTAGTAAATTGTTACAACTGTTGAGACTCAATGATCAAAGGAAATGCAGGTAAAAAAAAAGCTGAAGAATGAAATGTACTTTGTGAGTAACATGTGCTAAGCCCTGAATTGTTTTCTGTACACAGGGCTACATGCAGCAGCATTTTTTTGCGTTCTGTGCAAGGCTCTGGCAAGACAGCAAAATGCTGACTCTTCCTTTTTTTTTTTCTTTTTTTTTTAATTGGGAACAGTTGTTGGGGTACCACCTTGAAAGTCTGGTACTCCCCAAAGAGTTTTGCTTGACAATACCAGAATTTGTTTGACGACTTCTACTTAGTAACACAGATTTGTGATCTCCCTGGTTTGTACTGATTTGAACCTAAAGTTTAGATGCAGGTATTAATTCATGTTAGGCTTAGGTTTATGACTCTTTGTAGCCTTATATGAAGAAATCGTACTTACTGACCTTCAATGGGAAGCTTGGAGGCAATACTCGACTAATAGTGGCTACTTGTCCTGGCTATTCTTTTGTGTTACTGGGTAGTTGCCTGCATCTTCCTTTGTTTTCTATATGGCTTCCCATAATGTTACAGCTATATCTAAGATTCTTGAGCTCATGCAAAAAGCAAAACAACAGTAGGGTGAGAATGTAGGCTGAATGCACTTGTACTTAAGAAACAATGAGTGTGCATGCTGTGCATTCTGGTTTGGATCAATGCAGACAGATATTTCTTACAAAGCTAGAGTTCATGAAACAGAAAAATCCACTTTTTGTGGTCATTATATATCAGATCTCTATAGAACACATTTTGTTAAAAGTTTTTATATTTGGTTTCAGATGCAACTCACACTGGATTTTTCCACACATCAGTACTTCTGTTTATCTAAATAAAGGTGAAAGCTGCGTCACATTCACTGACATTCCTTGCTGCAAAGAGGACCTTTCCTGTTCAGTGGATTTTGATGCAAAGATCAGAGATTTCCTCCTATGCTTTGATATTTAAGTTTTACAGCTTTGACTCAATGAATAAAGACAGGACACCGTAATACTCAAAACACTCACGCTTTCAAATTAAAAAGGTATTGAAGCTGAGAGCAATGACTTGCCACCTCCAGGCTGTGTTTTTAATCCAGACCACATTGTAATAAATGTATTTCAACTTAAATATACTTGATTAATATCATGACCAGGAGTACCTGGAGATAGACAGAGGCCTTAGGAAGAGCAGTGTGCACAAAACCAGGAGATGAAAACAACACTGGGAGTTCCTGCTTTTAGCACTGCCTGAGTTTGGAGACAATAGGTCATGCAGATCTCTAGTTGGTTTAATGTGGTACCAGGTAAGGTCGTTTTATTTCCTTCTTAGTGGTATATTGCACACCAAAGCAGAGGTGATGTGTGGCCTATGATTCAGAGTGTTTTTCAGACTTTCTCCTGAGAAGTGATTACATAAAGGTAATTTGTATAAAGTAATTTGGCTTAGGCTTCATTAGTGTTTCTGCCATTGAGTCTTGTTACGGATGATGTAGAAAGATGAAAACCCAGCTTCTGTTTGGCTATAGCATGATATGTGCCTTAAAAATAGAAAATTATCTCATGCAGTTTGGAAAGTGAAAGAAAATCAATAGCAGCTCTGTAAGCTACTTGAAAAGATTGCTAGCAGTAATTTGTCAAGATTTTAGTAACGGATCCTACTAAGTTCATCACTTTTGAGTTTTTTCCTCCAAAGTGTAAACATAAAATACATGCAACATGCTTTATTGGTAAAGTAACCAGAATGGAATAAAGCAAAACAAACCATACAGAAGGGTGCAGTCTGTTTCAGAAATAGTGTGTTCTCTCCCACATACCCAGACTTAAGATACTAATTTTGGGTCCAGTATAACACCAGTTTTTAGAGTTGCTGGTATGCTGCGGCATACCATGATTTTTCTTCCAGATACCCGTGGATTTCCTCAAAACTTCTGTTTTAGACTTTGCTGCTGCTGCTGTCTCAATCTGCAGATAGGTTATGGCCTATGTTCTGTGTTCTGTGGTATAAAAGAAAATGGAAGAAAGAAAAAAAGAAAGATAAAAAGAAATAAGTAGAAAAATAAAATCTCTTCTGCTGGTCTACATGAAATCTGGGATTTTCATCTAGGCATACTTCTGCTATCAAGAAAAGGTGCAAAGGGTAAAACTTATATGTAATAAAAATGTTTTAACTATACAATGTGTTTTCATAGTAAGAGTAAAGTGAAAATTATTAAAAAGCAACCCCAAGGACTACAAGATGACATTAAGTCTCCCCCAGATTCAAGCCATTGCTGATTTTTATACTGCATAATGAGTACATTTATTGGAACTGCATATCAGCTACATTCCTCTGAGTTTGTTGTCCTCCTTGTTTGTATATCACTGGTGGCAGGTCATAAATCATTTTGGCCTTGTGCAAAAAGATGCTGCCAAGTCAGTATTTTCATATTACCTGGTTGTAGGGAGAACATTTCAGGTTTGAGTACCTTAACTGTAGGTCATTTCTTCTTCGTAGTGTTGCAGATGTAATAGCAATGTGGTCTGATTCCCACCTGTGTCGTGTTAAGGCTGAGAAGCCTTCCTGTTCTGAGATAAGTCCCATCTGCCCTCTTGCTCTGAGCTGGAAAAGGATGGTTCCAACTGCTGTGGCTCCTCTTCAGCATTGTTCTGCCACATTTGTTAGTTAAAGGAAGCTAATTATACAAATCAGTAACAGGGTGACGTTTTTACTGCTACTGATGTGCTGTACCTCTGTTTGTTCTTCCAAACTACATTTATTGCTGTATCTGTTTTGATTCACAAGAAATATTTCATCTATTCTCACCTGGCTCGATACAAGACCTTGCAGTATGTCAATTTACTGTCAAAGCAGAAGGAACATCTCAAGGTGCTTCTACAGATTGCTCCTATTAAGTTCTACATCAAGTTCCTCAGATTGCCATGTGCTTTCCACTCCTTAGGCTGCATTTTTCCTCTGCAATAGCAGTGATTTTCACTTCTCATGGAGCTTCTTCCCTTCAACCAATTTATGAACACTCAATACTTTTATTAAAGTATTTGAGTTTTGTTGTTACCATTCCTCAGAAATGGTAAACAAACAAACAAACAAATCTTAAAGTGACAGAACGTGGATAAGCAGCTGCTTTTAATAAGTGCAATGGGATACGTGTGCGTGATTTGAAAGAATTGCAGAATTAGACACGCTAAGCAAAACAAACATAGTTTTAAGATATGGAAAAATACTAACTCTGCCTTATAGCTCTCTGCATAACTCAGATTAATACTTATAGTTACAGATAGTATTAGGCTGGTATCCAAAAATAACAATTTTTTTTCTTTTTCGCTTGCCTACAGGCAGCATATTTTAGAGGTTAGCAGGCAGAGAAAAATTGCTGCCATTGTCATGCTTCCATAATGAAGTTACCACCATCTGACTTATATTGTGTAGTCCACAATTTTTATAAACTTTTTCCTTGAACTGCTTGCTGGCTTTCTTTGGAAATTGCTCAGAAAAAAATAAAATGTGCCAAGAGTTCATCATAAAACAGTGAGAACTGGAGTATCTGTATTTATGCCATTAGAGAGCCATGATAGTTTTCATTTCAGACTAAAATTATGACTGTTAGCTAAATGTAGCTTCAGCTATTGGATGAGTGCTCTCTGTGCGTATTGGGATGTTGAGTTTGAATATGAAATAAAAAGGTAAAGAACAATAGTGAATATATTATATAACCACTTGAACATCCCATGTATCTCAAAATGCTTCACAACACCATGAGTTACAGTGCTGCTATCACTTCAGGAATTGTAAGCTGATACAGCATTTGTTTTGTAGTTAGTAACAGCTCCCGTGCAACCCTTGGAAAGAACTTGATTTATGGGGAAGAAAATATAGATAGGATGCTACCATTGCCCAGTCTAAAGGTTTGGGGTTATATAAAGTTGAGTTATTTCTATTACTTCTCACTAATCCTCATGCTGTTAACCTAAACTCGTCTTTGATCTTGTTCAAGTTTCTAGCTTGACTCATACAGTTTCTCATGTATTACCTTCGGATTTTCCATTCAGAACAATACTCTTTATTCTTCCATATAACTGGTCTGTCTTTCCATTGTGAATTCTGCAGTTTGTGAATTATTCCCGTTTTACCACTTTTCATTTTTATTGAGAATAATTGTATTATTACTGAGTCTGCCTCAAGAAGATTATTTAATATCTTCCCAGTATCTTCTATATGTTTGTGTGAGCACATATACAAAAAGTCCTTTGCAATTTGTGATCAGAATCTTTAGTTACAGGCTGTGATTTAAGTGCCTTCATTTTTATTCTGTTGGACTTTTGCACAGTTTATATATGGTTTTAGTGGCTTGAGATTTGAGTGCAAGTTGGTCTGATTGAGAGTGTCTTGCATAAAGTTCAGCAGTGCAAAATGCTGTTGCCATTTTCTTGGGGAAAAGTAAATTAGAGGTCAATATTTCATGTATTGAAAAGAGGGTGGAGAGGAACTGCTTTTCCTTCCAAGTAAATTATTTTCAGTTGTCAGATATCAAAACTCCAAGTAAGTATATCCTATGGATCATCTGTTTGCTTTTATTCCCAGCTGCCTTTCAGATCCACTCTGGCAGAATTTCTTATGGCAGATCCTATAAATTGCATGTTCTGAAGCAGTTTTAAATAAAGATTTTTAGGATAGGGGTTTTCAGAACTATTCAGAATTGGATTCTTTCTGGTGTTTCTGAAATTAGAGTATTGCTGTTGATGTCAATAGAGCAAAATTTGGCCAGTGCTGAATAGTTTGAAAATCCCACTGCTGGTTATTTAAATCAGAATCATTCATATTCTTTAGTCTTTTCAGGTGGCAGGGCATGCTTGGTTCAGCCAAGTAATTTGGATTGGACACAATGAAGCTGTTGACAATGTAATTCCACATTTACATCATGAAGCCAAGAGGAAAAATTAACTTACGACCCTATAGGCACTGAAGGAAATAGAAAACACACAGACGTGGTTGTACACCATCTTTCAAGAAGCCTTTCAAGAAGCAGTTCATGCGCTATGTATCATCAAATAACACAATACAAGTAGTCTTGCAAATAGGAAATATTTTAGAAGGCAAGAGTTTGGTTTGAGGTAATTGGTTTTGTAACTCACAATGCAATTCTTTCAAGAAGCTGAGCCGCTCCTGCCTGGTACTTAAGTCCCTGCTTGAGATTTGTTTCCTAAAATACAGCTCTAGAGGTAGAGTCACTATTTGCAGTTCATACCCATAATCTGTAACAGTACGGAACTAACCTGTAAACCAAAGCAATCATCGAGGTAAAGAGTTTTAGGGAAAAATGAGTTTCATACAGAGAATGACATGGAACACTTGATCTAGAATACAAGGACAGTCTCTGTTGTGTACCTGCTTTAGTGTCATTGTGGTAGCATCACTGGGATAAAAGAAAATCCTATTTAAACAATATGTAACAAACTGTAATTAAAAACTAAGCAGAACATAGACTTTAACTAATGAAACATGTCTACTTAGAAAATGATGGCTTGAGGAAGCACCATGAGAAGACCCAAAACTTTATAGCCATCGCACACAAGGGTGTTGCAATTCAAATTTTCGTTTGAAACTGGAAAGCTACCACAAATCTGATCTAAGTGGGGTTTTTTGGCATAAACTGAAGAAAAAAATGTGAATGCTTCAAAATCAGGAAGTAAAGATGCAGTGGTTTATGTTTCACGGGTTCAGGAATCTTGATTGCTGAGTTTGGTTGCTCTGGTTTGGAATAGTTCAATAAATACTTTGAACTAAATGCCACCTCTTGAGGGAAGTCTGTTTCTTCAGTCCCCTAAAAATATTAACTGAGGGAAAAAAATCAAAGCCTCTGCTACAGACATGTTAAACATCCTTCGTGACAACACAATCTCAGTAGTCTGTTTCAGCAACAAAACACTGGTGTATGACGAATTACAAAAACAAAGTCAACATGAGAATCAGTTGACCCAAACTTATTTAGAGCTGATATAAAATTGGCAAGAACAGAATAAAACATAGAAAAAAATGTAGATGTTTTGTAAAATCAAGTATGTCTTCTCATTGTAGCTTAGCCTCACATTTCTATCTGTAACTTAGCGAGAGGTGGGATATTCAGTACAAGTCATTTGTTATCAGTGTATGTTGATTGATAGATTCAGTCTGAAATATACTTTGTTCACAATCATAATCTACTAAAAAATGTTTAAAACACACACTATATAATTAACTTTATTATATAACAACTCAGTAAAATCGACTTAAAAGCTAACTTGATCTTTCTAATCTTGGACAATTTTTTCCCTGGAATTGTTTGCAGACAGCTTGTCCAGAAAGCAAATTACCTACACAGGTAATTGCTGTTATCTATCTGAAAAAAAAAAACCAAAACAAACCCAAACCGAAACCAAACAACCAAACCCAAGGGTAATATCTCCTCTGCTTGTTAGTGCTTAAGTTCAGCAAGAACATCTTTGAGTCTTCAAATGCAATTGGTTGTATTGGTTGTAATGCTTCTATCCTTGTCTAACTAGAAACAGAACCGGCTGAGATCAGAGATTGTGGTTCTTTTCTCCTTATTCAACTATAGCTCGAATGGACACAGTGCTGGGACTTCTGCCACATTTGCTTGCTGGTTTTGACTCCATGGTCTTTGGAACAGGTCTGATTACGTGCCTACAGCAACAATCTGCACCAGGGATGGATGGCTACCCAACATTGCTCAGAAGGTAGAGGATTCATCAAGAATGTAGGTCCCAGCACACCCAGCTTCTGTGGGGTATTATGTCCTCAGGAAATTGTTGGGGAGTGAGGAAGAAGGTCATGGAAAAAGATGAGGCGTCATTAACAAGTTGTGTACTTCTGAAAGGTCCTGCACATGAGTTGGGGCAATCACAAGTGCAAATACAGGCTGGACGATGAATGGATTGAGAGCAGTCCTGCAGAGAAGGGCTTGAGGGTATTGCCTGAGAAGTTGGACATGAGCCAGCAATGTGCACTCGTAGCCCAGACAGCAAATCGCTTCCTGGGGTGCACCAAAAGAAGCGTGGCCAGCAGATAAAGGGAGGTGATTCTCCCCCTCTACCCTGCTCTCATGAGACCCCATCTGGAGTATTGTGTTCAGGTCTGGAGTGCCCAACATGGGAAAGACATAGACCTGTTGGAGCGAGTCCCAAGGAGGGCCACAAAAGTGATCAGGGAGCTGGAGCACCTCTTCTATAAGGACAGGCTGAGAGAGTTGGGGTTGATCAGCCTGGAGGAGACAAGGCTCCAGGGACACCTTACAGCGGTCTTATAGTATTTAAAGGGGGCCTACAGGAAAGATGGGAAGAACTCTTTATCAGATGGTGTAGTGATAGGATGAAGAGTAACACGGAAGAGGAAAGATTTAGATTGGATATTAAGAAGCAACTCTTTTCTGTGAGGGTGGTGAGACAATGGAAGAGGTTGCCAAGAGACGTTGTGGATGCCCCCTTGCTGGAAGTGTTGAAGGCCAGGTTGGAAGGGGCTTTGAGCAACCTGGTGTAATGGAAGGTGTCCCTGACCATGGCAGGAGGTTGGAAGTAGATGATCTTTAAGGCCCCTTCCGACCCGAACCATTCTATGTTTCTATGAAAGTCTTTTCTCAGACACATGTAGGGCAAGAGAAAGGTACAGTTCCCTGACTCAGGAGCTCATTTTCTGTCCTCTCCCTGGAGCTGCAAATGTCCAGATTTTCCTAAAAGAATGCGACTAGTGCAGTGTAAAAACTCCCTGATAATTTACATAGAATCATCCCTTATTGTGGTAGCAGAAAGGAACATGAAAAATAAGCCTATAAGGAAAACCATAAAATTGCATTTAGACTTCTTAAAGTACACAAATTAATTTGCTTAGACTTAATTTCATAGGGGAGTTTGTGCCATGGAGTCTGAGCACATCCTGGGGGACCTGGTTTGATATATATCCGGAATCACTCTGGATATGTAGATTTAATGGTTTTATAACAACAATGATTTTTATCTTCTGCAACTGTCTTAAATTGTGTTTAAAGCAATAGAAGCAAATACATCTCCTTATAATCATACTTCTATAAATAACTGATTTTGCTATATGGAGAAAATGAGTTCCTTTTTGTGCTATCCATTAGCTCATCGTACCCATTGTACAACAGCCAAACACCTTGGCTACCCAAGGACAACAGTCGCGTTTTGTTAAAAGATGTACCAGTGCTCCATTTATTCAGGGCACCTTAATTGCTAGATTCTCTCCATACGGTAACAGAGCTGCTTTTTAGCAAATGACAGTTTGTAGCAGGTTTACCCTGATTCATAGCAACATGAAAGAAACTTCCATAAATCTCAGAAATTATAACACAGGAGTGAAGTGTCATACATAGGTTTTCGAAATCTAATCAACTGTAACAAAAAGTCTTTTTGTTTTGTGAAGGAAATGTTAGTATACCAAATCCAGGGTATTTTGTATAACGTAGAAACCTTGCTGTAACACTTAAATCAAGGGTTGGCTTGAATTCAGAAAGGCTAAAATGCAACAAAGTGGCAAAATGCCAGAGCATACTAGTAAAAAGATGGAATGCTGCATTGCATAAGTAACAAAGGAGGAAAACAAATCCAAATTATTCTCAATTACTATAAAATTTCTTTTTGAAACTACGATTAATTTTTTTTTAGTTTTGAAAATCTTAAACTTAGACAAGGCAAGGGTACAAAGGAAAAAGATTATCCAGAGGGTTGCACAAGGCCTTGTAGGATCCAAATCCACTGTTAAAAACAGCTAAGGGTTAATAATCAGCTCTGAAGTAATGTGGAGTTGATAAGATTGGAATGGAGAAAAGACTAGTGACTTTCTCCTCTTGGCCTTTATTTTATAACCCAAAAAAACCTGATAGCTGAGACATTTGTGACATAGTTGCCAGTAATAACTGTATCAATCTCATTTTAGAATTACTGCTGATTTATGCCAAAGCCTGGTGATTCTTTTATTACTGAGACATGCACCCATGCACTGTTTTGTACTCATCTAATCTCACATCATACTGGGGAAATGCATACAGGTACATTTTGTTCTCAGAATAATTTTTGAAGAGGTTTTGAAATCATTAGGCTATAATCTTTCACCATCGGTATTGAGGACTGTGTTGGCCTACCCTCTTTACATATTCTGTTCTATATATACCACACTTAGTAAGTAAATGGAAAAAACACCACTGAGCTTTCCTCCTCTTTCCAGCATGAGAGCAGGGAACTTATTGCCATCGTACTGTACCACTTCAGGTGATTTTCAGCTGATGTTGAAACACTGAGAGACGAAAATAGGTCAATTCATGTAATTTTTAAGGAGGCTTGTGACCTTTTTAGTAATGATTGGTGATATTCAAATTGCAGTTCTGTTTCAGAAATAACACTTGAAGACATTTGCTGTTAGAATACCTAGATGGAGGACAAATATCTTTCTGAATGCTTAATTGAATAAAGCACGTCTGGTCTGCACGTGTGTTCCCAGTAATCGATTGGCTTAGCAGCTCTGCTGGCTGCATACAAATTCAGGGTACCAGAGGCCCTTTTCAGGAAGCATGACACTTCAGCTAAGCTGCCTAAACTTCTTTTACCTGTTCTATGTTGCTAAATTAAATTGGCAATGCTTGTAATGGTATCACGTTGTCAGCGCTAGAGCAAAGAACTGTACTGTTTGTTCCCAGAACTAGTACAGTGTGAGCTTTTTCATACGGTGGTGCAGGACGAAGAGGAGGGAAAATTTCCCATCCTTCATCTAAAGCAAGAGCCACAATTTATAACTCATCACTAGACTTAACAGAGGAGTTGCTGCTGAATCTGACGGGTGTCAGTTTATGCTGGTAATCTCTCGGTGTTGTGCTGCGAGGCCAGTGCACAGCAACAAAACTCCTTCTCCCAGAGGAAAAAGGAATACATAATATTCACCCTGCTTGGTTATATGTCGACAACTCTTGATTCTGTGCTCCCTAGAGGAGGTAGTAACACTGCACCTATCTTCTTATACTCATGTGCCTTTTTATGAATCAAGCAATCCAGTTCATATATTTACTAAAAATATGTAAGATTATTTATCCGACAGCACATCTGGAGTAGCTTAGTCAAATATTAAGAGCAATCATCTTCACATTAACAATATAATCAAGATCAGAGTGGCCAAACAAGTATGTTCTGAAGTTCCTACTGTCAAAGCAATCAAATTCCACAAATCTATTGTAAAGATTTCTTTGTCTTATTTACGTAGAAAGATTTCAGTCCTACAAATCATCTTACTGCAAAACCTCACTACCATGCTATTCAACAAAATGCCTTATTCTGTGAGTGAGCAAAAGCACAAACCCATTTCTGCTTCTGATATGTCAACTAGAATAAGTTCTGTCCCAAAAGTGCCCCTGACAGCTGGGTGGTTGTAGTGCCCAGGAAACACGTGAAGTGGATGTTTGTTTGTGGGCGGGATGGTTTCAGCACACTGGACGTGCTGTTCCATCGACAGATTGTAGTGCTGAACACAATTTGCTTGGATAAAAATCACATTGAGCACCAGTTTAAAGAGGGAGTGGCTTTGGCAACTTCTGTTGAGATAATTACTCTAATTCTGTCTAAACCATTATTTGTCCCAGTAAGGAAACAGGTTTCCTGCACCTCTTCATGTGAGACAAGCTCACTGTGCAGCTCTTCCTTAGCTGGCAGTAGCCTCCTGTGCTCCCCCATCTCCCTTCCCAGCTCTGTCTCTGGGGCTGACTCTGCCAGTGCTGGTTTTAAACATGATACTTCACCTCTATCACCATCTTCTCCAGCAAGGCTCCAAAAGAGAAGGTGAGCAGCAGATTAGGCTAAATTCTCTTCCCTCCAAAATGTTAATGTTTCATGCTCCTTCCAGGTCTTCTTCCTACTACTCACCTTCATCCCTCCTCTTCATCCAGTGAGACAGGAGAATCCATAATCCTGCTGCTCAAGGAACAGAACACTTTGACTATAAGGAATCTGTTACAGACCCATACACATTTTTAAAAGCATGTACCTAATCGCATTTTTTACAAGCATGTTGTAAATTGTTTCATTGTTTACTGACTCAATTGTGTATTTTTCACATAGGCTCGCTCGACAGAAGAATGTTTCTATTTAAGTTTCTTGGCAAGCTGAAGCAAAACCAAGGCTTGCAAAACCACTTCTGTTCGGATTAGAAAATATTTTTTTTGCTCTTACTTGTGGATTTTGGATCAGAAATTCTTTGTGTTGTATGTGTTCCCCAAGGACTGCTGTGCAATTAGGCGCTGATGTTTCAGCAGAAGAATGCTCCCCAGCCCGCTGCCAGCTCGGAGCGCTCCCTGGCGCACCTGCACAAAGTCCCCTGATAAGGCTTCTCTAATCAGCACCTGAAAGAATGTGGTGTAGATCAACAGCAAGTTGCCAGTACAGTGGCTCCACTGTATCCCCAGTTAAGCTGTAACTGATATATAAACAGGGGGAAAAGTGAACTTATTAACAATCAGTGCATAGAGTGGGTTAGATTTATTTTTGAAAAGAGCAACTTGAATTTGGTTCAGATCCTGCGAGAGTGGAGAAAGTTTGCAAAACTAAATCCAGGCAATCTTACAATTATCAGATTTTTTTTTTTGTCTATAACCTGTAATTCTTCTCGTAGGTAAAACCAAATTAATAGTTTCCCCTTTTTTTTAAATTTAGGAAACAATTATAATCATTCTTCAAATTCATAATTTTTTTTCTAGCACGTTCTTTTGAGTATAGGTTGTAATTACATTTCATATCTTAAGTTATCAGCCAAAATTTAAGCCACATTCTGCTCAACTCTACACACACTTGTTGTAGTCAGGCAGTCTGCATTTTGGTAAGACATTCAAATAAAAAATGGAGAGGAGGGGAGGGGAGGGGAGAGGAGAGGAGAGGAAAGGAAAGGAAAGGAAAGGAAAGGAAAGGAAAGGAAAGGAAAGGAAAGGAAAGGAAAGGAAAGGAAAGGAAAGGAAAGGAAAGGAAAGGA
>NW_009694496.1:18095-36319 GCF_000703405.1 Apaloderma vittatum
GAGGAGAGGAGAGGAGAGGAGAGGAGAGGAGAGAAGAGAAGAAGAAGAGAAGAGAAGAGAAGAGAAGAGAAGAGAAGAGAAGAGAAGAGAAGAGAAGAGAAGAGAAGAGAAGTATTTTTCTTACCTAAAACCAGGTCACTGCAGAGTCACGTGAACCAGCAGTTTGACCAATATGATTCAGTGGAACTGAATCACTACCTGTTACTAAATGCTGCTCTTTACACTCTCTCTTTTACCATGGAGCTCCATCTAATGTTGCAGTTGATAGACTAGCACCTAGAAGGGTAGTTGGTGTCCATGGGTCCCTTCATTTAGACCACTTGTTGATCAAAGGAGATCTTCCTAGGAAGACTAAATTATTTCTTGAGGTTATTTTTCTTAGACATCCCATATACTTCTAGCTGAATGGTTATGAAGAATTCAGAAGAGAGTAAGAGCAAGGATGAGCCCAGCTGACTGATTTCACAGCTGGTGGAGGGTGTGGCTCTGTTAGCAGGTTGAGTGTTGTGCCGTGCTCCTTTCTTTTATGCCCTGCGGCACAGGAGAATATGCAGAGCAGACTGAGACATTGTCTTGCCATGGCAAAAACCTATATGTAGGAGCCTTTTTTAAATCACAGCCTTTAAACTGTTTTTTCCCCTTCCAATATCTTAAAAACAGATAAGATCTAGCTGAAAAACTTCTGTATAACCTTCTGCTTCTGCTTGCCAAAGAGACAGACAATAGAGCACTGGGGCAGTGTCACTGTGACTTGACCATGTCTCCTGGTGACTGGAAGAGCTTTCCTTGCTAAAGATGTATCCTGACTTAAGTCCAGACCTGTGATAATGCAGGCCCTTTTACAGGCACTTTTATTGTGATATCCAAGTAGTTTTGAATTCTTGAATCTATTTACCTACTCTGTGATAGAGTAAGGTTGTACACTATTTACTCAGTTATACAGAAGAGCTGTGGCTACAAGAGAATCAGAAATCACAGACTGTCAAAACATTCCTCACCCTGTTAATGTTTTACTACTGGGGTAGATACATTTTTGCCTTTTTTGTGTTTGTTTTAGTTGTTTGTTTTTCTTGCATTCCCAGGTGTCTTGGACTATCACATGTTCTTTGAGAATGTATAGACTTAAAATCACAACTCAGGTTAAGTTCCCAGCCATTTTTAACTGTCTCATTGCTAGTACTGAAGTATCATTTGATGGATTTTGCCATGATTTAATTGTTACCCTTTCGAGTAAGGTGAAGGAAGACAACAGAACATGCTGTTTTCAGAACATTATTCCCAAGATTTTGCAAGAACCAGCCTCCGACCCAGGCTGTGTCTCCACCTTGGCAGGATGCACTTTTGCGTGGGGGAACCTATAAAGGAGTCCCACTGTGACATGATCTCGAGGTCACCACCACTGTGGTCTCAGAACATCCAGCTCTGGATAAATTATAGCCTCACAAACCTTTCATCTGGCATATACGTCACTGCTGCAACAATGGGTTCACAGCGATAGAAGCAGAGGCCATGGCCATAAATGTGACATAGCATGTGTGCTACATGCCCTTAATGGTGACACCAGCTCCCACCAGGGATGCTGGTGGGAGTCTTAGGGTTCTTTTAAAAGCGTAAATGAGGGAAGTGAGGCTCCAGCATTGTGACTGAATTTCAGAGTAACTCTGGTCAGATTACTCATTATGCTCTTACTGGGAGTGTGGGAGTGTGGTTGAAGTGTTTCTCCAAGACCAGCTATGTCCTATTGCATTATTCATGGCTGCAGACTGGCTTAGTTTAGCCTGAAAGGCATGTAGGAGGAAAACTCAGTTCAGTTTGTTCACAACACGAGCCTACCTTCATTTCCAACGCAGTCAGCATGGCTGCTGAGTTAGTGGCAAAACGCTGTGTGGGCGTGAGCTGTGTGGACACAGGGCAGGAGCTCCTGCCAAGTCACTCACACGGGTGTCAGCAAGGCGATGCTCAAGTGTTCTTCATTTGTGGAAGAGGTGAAATTAAAAAAAAACAAAAAACAAAAACCCCCAAACCCCACAAACCCAAGCCTTTAAGTAGGGGCCTGTCTTTGAGGACACAGTGAGATGGGGGAGAGTTTTGTGCTTACAGACCACTACTGCAGCTTGCTTTGCTCGAGTCCTGTCTGGAAGATGCCTTTGGGTGAACTAGAGACAAGGCCAATTTAAAAGTACGAAAGCCCTGGAAAGATGCTTCTACAGATTTCCTTTGCCAAGCCAACAGGAGCTTGGCTAGAAGAGTCCTATGAGGAAGGGGAGATAAATGGTCTCTGAGTTATCAGTACCATCTTTGCCTGGTTAAGCAGAAACAAAAAAAAAGTATTTTAATTTATTTGTTATGCTTTACTTTTCTTGTTTACTTATTTGCACTTCATTTTCTCAGTCTCGGCAAAGAAAGGATTTTATCCTTTTTTATTCATGTTGTCGGCGACAGCGTCCTCAGATATCCATCTTCAAAGTGCAATATTTATTAATTACAAAAAAAGAAGTTCTTTAAAAATTAAATGGTAATTATTCATACTTATTTTTCTTTTGCTTGGTATTTAAATATGAGACAAAACTGGACTAAGCAATACCATTTAGACAATGAAGCCCCTGCAAATATCTCTTTATATTATGTACTGTTACCCAAAGACTCAGTGATGTGGCAGTCAATAGATACAATATCTATATTCACTTTGTGTAGTTAAATAAACTTTTAAAGTAAATGCTCCATTAGCTCCTGACCATCAATCTTAACATAATAATAGGACTGTTTAAAGACAGATAGGCTTCCCCCTTCCCATTCTATTAAAATATTTACATTGTAATAATTCAGTAGTTGTTATTTTCTTTCCTAAATGGAAGGCCTGTAAGTGGGTGAGAGTATTTTAAAGCAGAGTGAAACTGAAGGGACGTGACATGTTATTGAATTAAGGGCCTTAGAAGGTGAGGGCTGTGCAGTCATAAATTCCAGGAATGCGGATGTGACTCTCTGAATGTGTATATGAAGTTGACAGAGTTTGACAGCTACCATCTGTGAACAATAATGTATAGAGAAGCGGCGCTGCATGATGCAGGCTGGAATGTACCTATCAGGCTCTGAGGACTATAACAATTTACTACTCATTATCAGCGACCGTGGTCATGATTAGCTGCAGGGTTTGGAATGAAACTTGGAAATTATGAGAACAAAGTTCCCCTTGTTAAAGCAGAGTAATTAGTTTAATACATATGAGGAGAAAATGGGCAGGAGACTTCTTTTTTTTTTTTTTCCCTGCTCAGGAATACTAAAAAACTGCCCAGCAAAAATTGATAGACTGTTACTTCTTTCTGCATCATTTGAAATATGAGAAAATGGCTATTTTGTATTCATGCATTCCCTATTCCAGGGCTTTCCACAACCCTAAAGTCTTTACAGTAGAGAATGGTAGAGTCTTAAGTACATGGTAACTGTGCTCATGCTATATTCATAGAATCATAGAATCATAGAATCATAGAATGGCCTAGGCTGGAAGGGACTTTAGAGATCATTTTAATGAAGCCTCCCTGCCGCCAGGGACACCGCCTCCCAACTAGATCAGGCAACACCTGGGGACCAAATGGGAATCGGTTCCCGCAACCTTGGCATTGTTAGCGCCACGCTCAACTGACTGAGCTAACTAGCCCCCTATTTGTTGGTCAAAGCTGATTTCTTGTGGTCTATACTTTTCTGTGCTCCATCACAGCACAGAATTTTGGTCAAAATACACCTTTGAGCCATAGCATCCTGTAAATAAAATCTTTATTTAAAAAAAAAAAGGGGGTCTTTGCTCTTTTCTCAGTAGTGTGTATTACAAACAAATCTGGTTTTTTCCCACAGGTTTATGTTTTTTCTTGGTAAACACCATCATGTACTGTGCAGCTGGACCCACAGGGAAATACTGGGAATTCTCAGGTTGCTCAAGTACACTGTCGGTCAAGACCAAAAACTAGGTTATTGCTGAGCATAAACCAGCATGGCTCAGTCCTGCTTGAAATTATGTTCATACAAGCTGAGAATCTATCCCAGAAAATCAAGGAATTTATCAGATAAGAAACAGAAAACATACCTTCTCTATAATGCATATCTAAATGCCCACAATAATATATATTCCCATTCTTTTCCTGCAAGCATTTGCTTTTCTTACAAAAATGACATCAATCCCAGTCTACACACACTAGTCAACAGCAAACTCCGACAGCAGTTTCATCTCCAACAACAAGGTGCCCAGATTCTGCGAAGGACATTTAACTTTGAAAAATATCCAGCACAAGAAACACATAGAAAGAGAGAAACAGCAGGAAGTCAATTGAGCAAGAAAGATATCATCCATCCTCTTTTAATTGAAAGAGAAAGGTTAAGGTTGGTTTTAAAAGAATGTGTGAGCAGACAAGAAAAGTATAGTGAGCAGTTCCTGTGTTAGATGATTTAAATTTAGTTTTTCCTGCCTGGGGTAAAGGAGTAGGACTATGTGACCTTGTTGGGTCCCTTTTACTGCTGTTGTGATAGGAAAAGATGAAGTCATGTCTCAATCGGAAAGGCTGCATGTTTTTTCATCATCTACTTTAGAAAAATGTACACCAGTGAGGTTGTCAACAGAAACCCATTAATGCAGATGTGTTCCATCCATGTAAAGTGGCTGACTTACGCAGACACAACTCAAAAGTATGTCTGTCACAGCCAAGAACATGCACCCTGTCTCTTGGATCAACTAACCTACTCCAAATTTTGTCACATCTCTAATATCCAGGTTAACTTTGTATGGTTTTTCTGCATTGAGAAGACTGCAGGCGAAACATGCCACTGCAATGTCAAACAGCTGAAACAAGTGGGATAAGGTAAGTCTCTTTCCTCTTGTGTTCCTCAGCTTGATTGGAAATTTTACTTACACCAGTCAATGCATACATGGCCTTACTAGCAGATCAGGACCTTTTTCCTGATTAGGTCATTTTCAACTAAATAAAGTGGAAAGAAATCAGTTTAACATTTTCCTCAACATTTTTTTTTCCTTTGGACAAGATGTATCTCAGAAATGAAAGAAAAGTGTGTAGATTAGATTTTTCATGGAAATGGATTATTTTTCAGTGAAGAAAAAACATTTTTTTCCAACTAGCTCTACTTAGCTATGTAAAAAAGTGCAATTCCTAAAGAGAATTAACATGCACATGACTCTGGTATTGGTTTGGAAAGGGGCAAGGAGTGTAATGATTCCTCATTGCAGTGTATCATGTTCACCGTGATAAGCTTGAGTTGGATCTTGTATAATCATCAGGTAAGTGATAACCACCAGACTTGCAAAGCATGGACACAGCAAGCTGTCCCCTCCGACGATCTGATAGTTTATATTTTTTGCTTTGCTTTCTTGGTCAGAGCCTGTTCAGGTGCCTGCCGACCCAAATTAGTGGCATCCACCTCACTCCTCCCCCTGTGGTAGTCTCCTCTTTTGCTTTGCGCTATTGGTATAGCACCTGCCACTGTATAAATTATAGTCTTAATGATGATGATTTGAAAATAAGTTAAGCAATAGGCAGGAGCTATTAATTGGACCTTCTGGTCGCTTGACTTAAGTTTATCTAAAGACAAACAGTTTCAATGACCTTTTCTGGTCTTGTTGTATCCAACCATCACCCAAATGGTTTGATATTCAGACGCCACTCATAGAGACACAAACCACCAAACATCCAATAATAAATAATACTCAGGGACTTAGATGGATGTTTGTGGTACTGGAGAGGTTACAGAGATGGGCTATCAAGCTAGTGAAGGATTTGGAGCATATATGATATGAGGAATGGCTGAGGGATCTGGGTCTGTTTATCCTGGAGGAGACTGAGGGGAGACCTTATCACTCTTTACAACTACCTGAAAGGAGGTTGTAGTAAGGCGGGAGTTGGTCTTTTCTCCCTAGTGGAGAGTGATAGGACAAGGGGAAATGGCCTTAAGTTGCACCAGGGGAGGTTCAGGTTGGATCTTAGGACGAATTTCTTTACTGAGAGGGTTGTCAGGCATTGGAACAGGCTGCCCAGGGAGGTGGTTGCGTCACCATCCCTGGAGGTGTTTAAGAGATGGGTAGATGTTGTGATGAGGGACATGGTTTAGTGGTGTTGATAGGGCTACGACAAAGGTTGGACTCAATGATCTTGAATGTCTCTTCCAACCAAAACTGTTCTGCGATTCTATGATTCTATGATTCTACGATTCTACATACTACAATTCTATGATTCTATGATTCTATGATTCTGTGATTCTATGATCTATCTAAATAGCTCCTATTCTCTTGGTATCACAGGTAAAAAAGATGTGATTTGCCAGATGAACCTTCTGCTGACTGTGGCACCTCTTGATGTTGCATACAATCAGTTTTGCCTCTGGGCTGCTCAGATTTCAATTGAGTGAGGGGAATCTCCACTAATTAGGCATTGTTACCACTTGTGTCTACTGCCTGTGAGACAGAAAACATGCTTACATGACACAAGATGGACTGACACAGGCTGCAGCACAAACTAGCAACCCAAATGTAAACTGCCCCGGGCTCTATACAGATGTTACAGACACACACTGGTGTGGAAAGCCCTTTTTACCTGCTATGTTTTTGCTGCTATTGTTATCTGTAATAGCAAGATGAAAGCTTGTTGAGGTTTATCACGCTATTTTGTGTCCTTTATTTTGCTCTGTAGACATTGCCAAAGGCATTAAAGCTTTTGAGACTACTTCAGCCTGTAAAAGAGAACCATTTTCTAAGCCTGCCTGTCTAATGCAGGTAATCTACTGCATTCCTTCAAAGCAGTAAAGAAAATAGCAATGGGACTGAAATTGCCTGTAATTTTCCTCCTAGCATTTTGTAACTGGAGTATTACTATGTTATTTTACCTCTCTTTTATGTGGGGGCAGTTTCTGATGTTTTGGGATCACATTTCTCTAAAAAGTCTTTATGTGCTTTAAAACTTCAGTATTCCATCAAACTTGGTAGAGCCCCTACCAAACATTTTTATACCAAGTTAAAAGTATTTCTTATCTTTACCAGTGTTTATTCCTCTCGCCATCCCAACAAGCCAGTAGGCTAGTGGGACTGGGCAGTCTGACCTCATTTCCTACTTTTTCTGCCTGCTCATTTCAAAATCTACTGTCAGCCAGGAATTGGTCTTACAAGTTCCCCCAGCTCCTAGTTCTCCTTTGCATTCAAGCTGTCTTGTAGTGATTAGCCAACTTATAAACACAGCATGAATTACTACCAATAATGGGTCTAAGCTAAAAAGATGGTAATCTCAAAGAGGTTCGTGGCTACCTCATGCCCTGCAAGTTCAACCTCAACAGCTTCCAGAGCTAACACATTAATTTTGTGATGTGGTTTGGAGACATTATTGGGTTGTTGGGGTTCTTAACTTACTTTGTTGCTTTTGCTAGAGCAATAAGATATTTTTCAAAATGTGCAACATTGGTCCGACTCAGCAACTCCTAAGAGAAAAAATTTTCATTGGTTGTCACTATTCCATGCTTTTTGTTGCCTCTGTATTCCCACAACACTAAGTTGTATGTCTCTAAGGACAGAAGATTAGTTCTAAAAGCTCAGCGACCTTATTGTTGCCTGCCCTTGCAAAATGTTTACTTTTAGTACTACTGGAGTGTAAGGTTCCTTTACACTGAACACAGCTTTTTAAAACTGGTCAAGATAGCTTAATATCCGTTCAAGATCTGACATAATACTTTATCTTTCTGCAAGATTCCAATATGCTGAGTATGAACTGATGTTTGGAAAGAAGTACAAACACCTTTCATTCTGTATAACCTTTATCTTGTTGAATTTAATTAAGATGACATTTCCCAGGTTTCAGGTACAAGGCAGCTTTTAGGGTAAAAGTGTCATGGTTCCTATGGGGTTAACATCTAGTCACATTCCTGGGTACCCAGAAAATGGATTCAAGAGTAAGACCTGTTGCTCTCCTTTTAATGAGAATTCCGATAATGAATAACAAAGCATCAGCCTATATTAAAAGGGCTGGAACAGCATTAAAAATCTCTGGCAGACAGACCAGCATTAGCAGCAAGCCTGGGGTGCAGGACACACGCAGACATGTTCCTCGACCCCATATCCCGGCTACTGGCTCCTGCTTGTCAATTAAGAGATAATTGAACTTGACCTTCACTCCCTCTCCGAGCATTTTGGAGATCTGGATCCCTGTCAATCTCTCTCCCCTGCTGTTCTCAGAAGCAGAGCCAGCAGGGGCGGAGAAAATAAATGCCACGAAATGCACGCACTTGCTCTAGCGACCGTAACAAACTCAACCCCCTCTCCTCCACAAGCTGGTTGTTGTTAGGCTGCCCCGCTGCTGAGTTGGCAATTTTTAAGCCCCAGTTAAAGCTACAGAGCTTACCTGTGACTGCAACAGTGAACAGGACTGGTCTGTGAAGCTGTCAGGTCTTCGAACTGCCCCTTATTTCACCTAGGCCAAGAGGGCTCCAGCGGAGGTCTGAACAGTTGCTACAGTGCTTATGACTCATTATAATAATAAGGGTGGACTTGGGCTTGCTTCCGGTATGTGCTCTACTTAGAGATAGGAGGTTACATTGATCCACAGGATAACAGCCCCTACCTTTCCAGCCAGAAGCGTTAATGAATCATTGATTTGTCTCTGCTCATGTGGGACATGGCATTCTAGGAACAGTCATTGGATCAGTCTAACTGAGAAACCTTTTATTTTTCAAGAGGGCATCTGTTCATGTTAATTGTTCTCACAGCTGAGGTGCAAGTATACAGCTCTTAAACTCCTACCATTCAAAGTTAGCAAATGCCAATAGCTGTCAAATAAATTTAGACTGGAGACCTCCGCATTTCATAAAGTAACAAGTACAGCTGTTTCTTTTTTTCCCCTTTTCCTCCTAAATATTTATTTCTGTAAACGTTTGAAGAAAAGTACGTAAGCTCTTCTGGAAGCAGACGGGAGCCAATGCCTCATTCTTTCAACTGAATGCCCACATTAATGGATGACATAAAGAGGTCCTTTCTTGCTTGTTCTCTCTCTGGTCCTCTGAAGCTGTTTTGCTTTCCTGTTCTATCACTCATCTTTGAAAGAAGAGGCAGGACATGCTCTGTCTCCACTGAAGTATGCAGTCCAGTGACTGGAGGAGACTCCTGGCAAGAAATGTCTTCGAATCATCTTAGGCTGAGAAGAGCATTCAGCTTAGGTGTCCTGCTTCCTAGATGACCACTTCAGCCTCTAGGCAGTCATAGGCAGTCGTAAGCAGTCTCCATTACTCTGCCCTCTGATGAGAAAAAAATAAGCTGAACATCTGCACCCAAAGAATCGACCTGTGCCTCTGAGCATCACTGTCCCTAAGTGTCTCAGTAAAGCAGGGTCTAAGAACCTTCACAGCATCAGTGTTCATGCAATCAAGATCCTCACATGCCCAAACATCTTTTTGAACATGAAAAAATGGACTGGTTGAGTATAAAAGCATCACCCTTCCTACTGACTCTGATAGCTAAGTTCCTGTGAAGAACTACATATACTTGCATCTGTGGGCCACAGAGGTTCACCTGCAGAGGTCCTCCCGAAGCTGCCTTGGCCATCCCGCAGGAGAGGAGCACCACTGACACAACAGGATGGGCAGAGCCTCCAGGCTTTTTACCTCATCCTCAATTCATCAGTCGGTGGGTGGCTCTCCCATCCTGCCAAGTTGATAGAAGTTAAACCCAGCTAGGGGATCATGGGACTTCATTCCCAGAAAGGTCTCCCAGCTTTCATCCTTTGCCAGTACAATCTGGCCTCACTTGCACACCAAAAGCACCTGCACATTTTTTTGCAAGCCATGGTTTTACTAACAATGCATCACACCTTGATAGTGCTTTTCATCCACCCACCTTAGAGTACTTGGCGATGATGGGAAATATTATTGCCTCATTCTAGAGATTGGGAAAATGAGGAAGGAGGCAATTCAGCTTGCCTTTGATATAATTCAGAACTGGAAGTAATACAGCATTACAGCAAACAGCTAGGTGAATGTTTCAATATTTATGGTCCTTTGGAGAGGGCTAGTTACATGTTTTACAGCTAGATTTTAGAAAGACACACTCTATGGCCACAATTTATACACCCCAAAATATTTACCAGCAGACTTAGAGGATGGGAAGGGAGAAGAGAGGGGAAGGAGAATGGGAAAGAATCTTCTTGAACTGTGGCTAAAGTTCTTTCTTGATATTCCTGCAATTAGGAAATCAGCTGCATGCATAATGTTTTCTCCTAATAATATTTTTGTGTACAGCATGTTTCCTTGTGATAAAACTGACTGAATACTGGGGATTCTGAGACACAAGTATGCAGAAAGGCATTAGGAGGAGACTGAAGAAACGTCCCAGAGCAACAGGGCTGATCCAAGAGCTCATATGGTTCTTGTATCACTGGTCCTGTTTGGGTTTCTCGCAGAACCCCACTAATCTCATTCTGGCTCTCTCAAAAAACCCGTATGTGACACAGAAACATAGCCTCCTAGTACTTGATACAGCACATACTGCTTCCATTTGTCTCCTTGAAAGATATTGTACGTCTCTACCTGCAGTTTGTCTTCTCCATGGGCTGAAGTATGTCTGAGCCTGGAGGAGCTTGCCTTAGTTGTGACTACAGCGTGTGCCAGTTGGGTCTGCTCTCTCTTCCCAAAGGGCTGCAAGGCAGGACAAGTCAGCTGAATTTGGCAGGCGAACAAAAGCTGTTCGGCAGCTGTAAGAAAAAACAACTGCTCCATGGTTTGGAAGTTGTTGCTGGATCACACTGTGAATCAGAGTGTGTCCCTCACTGCTTCGCAACAGCTCTGCTCCTGAGAGCATAGCCCTGCAGCGAGGCCAAAAACCGAGCCTCGTAGCATATGGATTTTCATCTTGCAATAACAGCTTCATTTTCTAGATGTGAAGTACTCCAGCAATACATGATGAAATGTAAATTGTACGTGTTCTGTATCCAGCCTTGTCACCCGCACTGGCAGCCTCTCCCTGGGAGTCTCAAGAGCACCGCACACCCGCGATGCTCATGTGTTCTCCTACACCCCTCGACAGAGCTGTGCGTGAAGCCACAGATTTCACCTAGAAGCACCCAGGAGTTTCTTGCACGACGACAGACCTTTATGGCAATTAGCCAGGGGGAAATATGTGAAAAGACATCGAAGGGAAAAAAAATGAGACAAAACTGAAAAAAAACCCTCATGAGCGTGAACAGACTAACTTGTCCTGAAACCCAGAACTTCCCGACCTCAGACCCAGGCAGCTTCACTTCTGGCACAGCATCACCGCTGCAGGCCGGTGCCTCTGCCACCACTGAGACCACGAGCACATCCAGCCCTGCTTTTCTCTCAGACCTATGGGGCAGCAGCCATCAGCTGTCTCTGGTGTTCTGTCAGCACTGGCTTGGACGGGGAAGGCTCTGGCTTCTTGCCTGGCAAGCCCTCAAACACAAGGGTGGCCTGGCATGGAAGCCTGCAGGAACACTGCCAGTGCAGGAGCTGTGCTTTTGGCTTGGATGCCAGAAGACAGATCAAGGGGTGGGCAGACACATACAAGGGCTGGGCTCGGTATATGAGTTTGTATGGGATAGGAAGGTGGTGGTGGAGGAAGGCATGGGGTCTGGTCAGACTTGGCTTGGTGTTGGGGTGAGTGGCACAAGGACGGACTGAAGGGGTCAGGGCATGTTTTGGACTGAGGCGTGACCAGAGGCAGGCCCATGATCACTGCCATTTGAGGAGTCTGCTGTCTCTTCACATATTACAGTCAAGTAAATTAACTTTGGCACCTCACATCTAGGGAAGCACCTCCTGGAGGCCCTGAGCCAAAGCCACGAAGCTCCAGAAACCCTAGTGACATCAGCAAGCTTTGGATCTGGCCGTGCGCTGAGTCTGGGCTCAACTGAGCCCAAGGAAAGGTTTCTTACCTCTTCCAATCTTTTCATTCAACTTCTAGCTGCCCATGTATCTCTCTGCTCAGGGCAACAGCTAGTCTCTTTTCTGAGGCAGACAAATTGTGTCCACGTTTCCTTCTGCTGCTTGGTCAGCAGGAGTCAACAGTCCCCAGCAGAGCCGAGTGGTGGGGCTGGCGGCAGGGCGCATCCCTCCGTGCATGAGTATTGCTGCATGTCATTGCTGTAGCTCTCAGTGACTGACATAACTCTGGGGATGTAACAAATGAAGCAACTACCTGCAGGACCCAGCGATATGACACCATCTGAGAAACCTCTGCATGATGGACTGCAAAATATTACAGGGTGAACGCAGTCTTCCCAGACCTCTCACTTCCTGGAGCACTACCACCGGCTCTTTACCCAGCCTGCCCACAGTGTATGTCGCTCTCCTCACCCTAAGTGCCAGCTGCAGTTCACTTTCACTTCCTTTGCAGAATTTCTTTGCAGCTTCTCTCATATTTGAAGAGCTTTCACCTGAAAATATGTCAGGCACTTTTTCGAGTTCCAGTGGAACTGCAAGCCTGAAACAGAAACCAAGACTTCCATGATTTTTCTTTGTATTTTATTTAAAACATTAAGAAATTATACATAAAATATCCTTTCTTAGTATTACTTTTCTGGCTAAAGGACAGTCTGTCCTAGTATTAGGAAAAATTGTAAGCTAAATTGGCATAGATGAGCTGCTGTACAGCTTCCAGAGAGTCTTGAAAAAAATGTTTCTTTCTGCAAAGGCAATCTCTTATTATCTCTCCGAACAAAGGTTTCTGCTTCTGCAAGTGATTTGCTAGTCAAAGGAAGTGGGACATTCATTAATAAATGTAAATGTTGGTTTAGAAAATACTGTATGAGTTGAGTTAGAGAAAATTATGCTCTATTGTAGTCTCAGTCAGTTGTTCTTTCCCCCCTCCCCCAGAATATTTTTACTGAGTGTTGATTTTTTTTTTGCAGGAGTTTTTATCTCAGAGTTCATTATAACATTGCAATCTGTAAAAATGAGTAATAATGTAGATGTTTTGCTTGCTGAGAGGATAGGACAATGAATTGCAACTTCAGTTCTTTCATAACTGATTCATACGCCAGAAGAGAATTAATCTTTTATGTACAACCGCCTTCTGGTATTTTGAAAGAATACATATTTTGAAGCAGCTGAGATTGCAGTTACGGCTCAAATACAAGTGAAAAATATTCCAGTTACGTGTTAATGTTTTATTCATGGCTGTATGTAATATTAATTCAAAATACTTCCAGTTCTCAGTTAGAAATCCTGTTATCAGTTTGTGATGTTTCAGCTGTTTCAGGTGCCAAGAGATGAGAGAATGTATGATTCTAAGTAGTGAGTCAGCTTTACTGCAGCTAAGTAGTATGGCTGAAATAACACCTCATTTAACCGGTTCTTCTGATTATTTTTGTGCAAAACCTATTCCCTGTCATGGCCATAGGAATTCAGGAAAGATGCTGACAATAACTAGTGGAGAGAATTACAATTGTTTGTAGTTAGAACTGTAACAGTACAGTACAGTAACAGAATGCGGTAAAAACCCACTGTGTGCTAAATTTCAGCATTGTCTAATTTACTAGTAGTTGATTGTAGCTGAAATGCCTCTTAAGCCTGACTTATCACACATATTTTTCTATATGTTCTTAGCAAGCATATAGCTTGCTTTATAGGTAGCTTGATGCTGATCCTTAGTATTCATTTCAGCAGTTTGAAATCACGTCAAGTTACAAGTCAGTCTTAGCCAGAATTCTTTTCCAAACTAAAAGCCTGTTTTACAAATGCAACTGTAAAAAAACATACATTTTCCCAGACTTTCTAGAAACTGTTTTCTTCCTCAACTTCAGACCATGGGAATGCGTTTTGTAGTGAATAATGCTATTCCTATGCCATGAAAATGAATGTAAACTTTGCTACTAACATCAACAGAGGTAGAACCAAACCTGTAGCAAAATACATACTGCATCCGTAGTACAGTAGCATGTGAAGGAGAATGGTCTTACAGAGTTTAATGAATAAAAGATAGTACTTTGCATTTAAATGCCCCTGCATCTAAAAGTTGACATTTAATGGTGACTGTGGCTCCCGTCCTCCCTTTGCCAGCTAATATAAGAAAGCAGAGAAGTCCTGAGGGCAGGGGAAGCTCACCGGTAGTTGCACTGAAGTCGTTGATCTGCAACCTGCTCCAAGCACAGGGAAGCATCTCTGAAAACAGAGGAGAGAGTTGTCATTAGGTCAAAGCAGGAACAACATGGAAAAGAGCATGAGCCATTGGCTGTCTTGGTTGTTTAGGTTATATTGCAGGGGGTTTTATGCTTTGTAACAGTAAAACCAAGTCCAGTCCTACTTCCTAAATGGTGGATTGTCCACTGCAGAGAGCCTTGGAAAAGCCTGGTCACCTGCTGACAAGTGCAAGGCTGCCTCCAGTCCAAACTGTTCATCCCATCCAGACCGGGGACAATTGCTGCACTGTATTTGGGTCCCTTCTGCACCCATCCTGCAACAGCGTCACTCCCCAGACATCAGAAACTAAGGAAACAACACCTTAAACCTGTTTGCATCAAAGCTGGATAGGAAGGCCCTCTGCCTGTAGCCAGTTGGCTTGCTCCCTTGTCCTCACACCCATCCCCTCTCAGCAAAGGCGCTGCCCCAGCGTGCACCCAGGGAAGGCACCTTCCTCAGCGGCAACAGTTGAAGCACAGGTTTTCTTCCACGCCTTCACCTATGTCTGACAAGCATTAGCGGTGATGGGCTTTAGCTTGGACAGCATGAACAGAAATTTCCTTTCGGAATACAAATTTCATCCCAGCTTGAATCACAAAAGATTTCTAGGCAGCTGGATAAAACTCACCCTGAGCTGTGGTGCATCAGCGCACGAGGCACTCGGGCACCGCTCGTCCTAGACCTCACCCCTACAGCTTCTGGCTAGAAGCTAGAAAATAAGTGTCTCTCTGTTAATAATTTCCTTTCTCGTTTGGTGGAGAATCCTGTAATTCATTCTGTAAGGAAAACATGGCTAACGAATTTGTAATCTGAGACATGGGGGGTTTTGTTTGTTTTTGGGAATTCAGTGAGACTGTGTCAAAGGTAAGTTGCAGTTCAGCCCCAGTAACCCATCTCCAGGATATTTCAGGCTAGTGAGAGTATTTGTTTTCAAAGCTCCTCAATATTTTGAGGAGGAGGAAAAAGTGCTCCCTGTGTAAGAAATGAGTGGAAATGCTTTCCTTCTATCTGGAACCCGTGCTTTCCTTTTCTTCCTGTTAATGAGATGGCATCAAACCTTTAAGTGTGCGACTGAATACGCAGCAGCGGCAGTGTTCCCTTCCACTTTGCAGGCAGTGCAACTACCCTGGAGCCTGCTGTGGGTCGGGTGAGGGGGAGAGAGGCCCTGCCAGGGGTGGAGAGAGGAGCAAAGCTGGTGGCTGCCGGGACCAGGGCCCCGTTTCCCTCCTCGCCTGGGGACCCATTCCAGCCATACCACATCCGCAGCGCTGCAGGTAGCACAGGACAAATAACCCAGGCCTCTGAGCAAGAAAGCAAATATAAAAATGACCATGAAAATTGCCCGACCAGTTAAAACTAGTTCCACCCAGGAACAGAAGTCCTACCTTTAAATACTTAAATCCCATTTGGACGGCATACATTTACATTCCAGATGAAGAATTAACGGCTTTGGCACAATATCCTCAGCAGAGATGCCCCAGCACACTAACCTCTGTGTTTTTGGTAGATGGAATTTGTAATTCCTCCAGGAGCTGCATTCTTCTAAGTGTTACTTCTATTTTTGGGCTGACTACTTGCTTTATTCAGAAAAAAACCTGTACGCTTGTCAAACTGTAGAGACTATATGAGTCATCTATACAATAACAGTAAACCATCCTTCTCTGTTATGGCACAGTTCATCATCATCACAAAGAGATTTACAGAAAACAAATATTGCTGACAGAGTCTGCTCTTAAGCTTCCTATGTTTAATCCTTGTGCACGTTTAGCCAGCTGAACAGCGTATTTTTGAAAAATGGTTTGTTATTAAAATGTTGGATGTTGCAGTAGCTCTAAAGGTTCGTGGTTTTTGCTAATAAAAATGAATGCCATTCCTCTGAAAATTTTTGGCTGCCTATCTGTAGTCATCTGCCTGCATAATAATTGTGTGAATGCTAATGACTATCATGAAACTTTGATGCGTCAAAATTTGTTAAGGCTGTTAAGGCTGTCTCATAGGCAACGATACTTGCTCATTTAAATGCCTTAAAACACATCCTTCACAAAACATGACCAATGAGCCTCAGACAAAACAAAATATAGACATTTATGATACAAAACCACAATGAAATAAAATACAACCAGGTTCTTGTAGCTCACATATTTACGTAGCTCTGTAGCTTACTAGCTTCCCAGGTGGGAATAATTTACTTCCCAATTTACTTCCTATTTTTTCCCACTATTGTATTGTTTACCTACTTTAGATTATCAACAAAACGTTTTGGATCACCTGGTTTCTTATGGAAATCTCTATAGTCACAGGCTTTGTAAGAAGCTGTTACTTACAAATTGCTAACAACAATTACATTTTTAAAATGGTATGTGGATCCAGTTCCTGCTGGAAGGAGTGGACTGCTAGTTCCTCTAGGCATTAAGGTCTCCAAAACCCATGTATAAAGAAAACTAAGGAAAACTCTCTGAGTTGCTCGTTGCTCTAAGAAGGTCTCCACGATCCCTCTTTTGTGAGCTGGCAGCAGCTAATTATCACCTCCTCTCACAGGCCCCATTTGCTAGGCTAAACAACCTGTCTTTCCTCCTCTCTCTCTGTTAAATTGGTGTTTCTTCCCCCGACTGCCCTCCCAGGCCCTTGCTGCACCTGGAGCGTGGGCGAGAAGACCTGTGCATGGTTCTCCTGGGGAGCTCTCACCCATCCCACCACCTTTCCCCACCGTGTGCCTGGCCTGACATGCTCTGCTGTCTTTCGTGCTTCCTCTGTGTTCAGGTTGCCTCTTTTGTCCCCAGTCTCCAGAATGCCCTCGGCCCCAGGTCTGTGACATTTACAGAAGCAAACTCAGACACCTGGTCTAGCATGTGTCCTGAGATGTGGCGCTCTCAGTCTTCCCAACAAGGTTGTTCCACTGCCCTGAGGGGTCTGATGTTTGTTCAGGTGAAGAGAGAGGAGGATTCCTTCCTGGTGGTTCTGGTGCTCATCTCAGAATATTCAGGGCTACAGTCACTGCTTCAAGGCAGTGTGTCTGTGGGACTTTACCACCACAGAATATTTGAGTGTATAAAGCATTGAAGTGTTTCAAGATGAGGTAGCAACTGAAAGGAGCACATGCTGGACTTAGGCAGCCTAGTTGCTATACACCACAACATGCCTATGAAGGAGTTAGAAATTCCTGTGCTAAGGGAGTATTTTCTGCGTTGCACCACAGGCTGATTAATTGAGGATTTAAACCAAACACTGAATAACATCCATATCTTCAAGTATATTTAGGTGCTCTGTTCCCATGGGCAAATAGAAGACAGCCTGCTAGTATGACAGGAGACTATGTAACGGTATGACATTATGCAATTAGGGCTGTAAGGAAATGCATATGCATGTGGGAGGATGAGTTAAGGTTGCTCAGGCAATCTTATTTCTGGCATTTCCTATATTTTCTGCATTTGACTTTGCAACCTACGTGTTCATGCATCATAATTTTCTGTTGTAGTATGTAGGCATGACTTGAATTTACATCTTTCTTGCTAAAGGAGTTGTATTAGAAATGTAAATCTTTCGGTATATTTGTGCTTCAGAAGGAGGTCAGCTCAAGCTACGTTCAGTGAGAGCTTGTGCCATCCTGGTTGACACCCCTGAGCGGGATAGCACACGTGCACCCAGGGCCTTCCACCAGCAGAGCTGAGGGTCCAAATTGTTGTCAGCTCAGAAGCGACAGCCAACATCTGAAAAGGTGACAACTGAAATGCTGCCTTCCCTGTGCATAGTTTCAGGCATGAAACTTCTGTGTGATGACTCCATGAAGTTAAAGGGTCTGCAGAGGCGAGGCTCGCAGACGGTATATGCGAAAAGCTCTTCATTTGTGTAGCAGCTGAGAGAAGCTGTCCCAGCCCCAGCACTCCTCCGAGGACCGTCCTGCGGTTTGTCTGCCAGAGCAGGACTTGTCGGTGACCTTTCCTAACGTAACCCGGGCATCAGCACCTTGATGAACTGGCTCTGTAACACAAGCTGAGATTTAGAGAGGCTGGCAAAGTACTTTAATGGCACAGTTTTCAGAAGGCTTAATATAGATCCTC
>NW_009694496.1:36350-40733 GCF_000703405.1 Apaloderma vittatum
TAAAATGGAAAAATTTTGCTAAGTTCCCTTGTATACATTTCTGAGTGAGGCATTAGAGCTTGTATTAATTCAAGAGATTTCATCATTGGATCTTCGCCCCCCACATCCCTCCTTTTTCATATTAAACCAGTATTTTCCATTCAGAACAACTTCTTGTACTGTGGGGGCACAAACTAGCACAAAACTGCTGGTGGCAGATGGGCAGCCCTGAATGGAAAAGCAAGCCTTGAGCTTTTCACTTCTTGGATTAGAGTTTGGGAGCATTACATAAGGAGGAAATGGGGGGGAAAAAAATCCCGCAAGCTTAAAAGAAGATAAAATCTGATTAAAATGCAGACTAATACAATTGCAGAACATTACTCAGGCTTTCTTGTGGAGAGAGAAAAATGTCTGCTATTGTGCTGCTATAGAAACCACGTAGGGTTTGAGGGTAGGTGAGGGTGCACGGAGCATGTCCCTCCCTTCCTCCCTCCCTCCCCCCTTTCTCTGCTCTGGAATGAAGATCCTATCTTGCTGGGTAAGCTCGGCCTTTGCTGGCCAGGAGATCTCTCCCAGCACAGACAGAAATTGTTTTCCTGTTTATGCAGTTTCTTTTAATATCTCTGTTCCCTCCCTCCTCGGTTTTGCTCTTGGAAGGTGATGCAGGGCTGTATCAGAGTGAGGGGCAAACTCTGGTCTTTTGGGACATCTCACAGGGGTTGGTCAACTTGGCTCTGTACGTTGGGAGCACAGGGCACGTGTACTGTGCCATGAACAGAGAGGTTTCTTGCATTTACTCCAATAAAGCCAAAGAAAGAATTCACAATGCTTTGGAAAGAAAATATTTATCTGGAATGAGTGGACGCTGTCCTTGTTTCTGACCATTGTGTCCACACCACTTGTTTCTCTGAAGACACATGTTAGAGGTTAATTGCCAAAGCACTAGATAAGAAAGTAAAGGTTCATTCCCTGGCTGTCAGTGGAAGTGTCTTTACAGAAGGTGTAAGCTGCATGTAAACTTACCCTCCAAACAGTGGCACAAAATATGCTACAGAAATGCATCTCTGAATTCTGGAAGTTTGTATTTGCACCAGCTCTGACCCATGAGCATCCAGGTTAAAACCTCTCTGTCAGCTGTCACTTCTGTATAACTGAGGGGAAGATGTAAGAAATTTTGTATTAAAAAGACTGATGGATGAGAGAAGCTGTGAACACTGTGTTAAAGCTCTTTCTAGTCCATAATACTTAAGAGACTAGTGCAAAAATTATGGAGATTAGTTTACTACTGCTTATGAATTTTATGCCAGCATAAAGTACTGTAAAAATGCATTTTCTCATAATTTGTAAATGCATACTCCTTCTTTGTATAGTGATGACTTCCATTTTTGTCCCAGCATCTTCCTTCAACCATTGATTCAGTGGCTCATCTACCTATTTTATGAGAATGTATTTTGTGTCTCAGCTTTTCCAGAAGTTTCACATTTCAGTCTGCTTGATTGTTTTGCTTTTGGTCTTCTGAGATGGAGAGAGAATAACCAACTCTCCAGTTATTTTAGCACTTTCATCCAGTCTCTAATTAATCATCTCCTTTACAAAACCAGTTTATTGAAGTGTTGTCTCATTTTCATCCCCCTTGCCCATTTCCCCTCTTCTACCATACCCCTTTACACATTGGAGACACTGCTGCTGTATTGCTGTATGTTAGGCCAAAGTATTTATTTATGGAACGGTGTTAGAATAGTCTCCTTAAGCCTCTAGAAGGCATCTCTTGGTCATACAATCTCATTGTCCCTGCAGTCAGCCACACCACACAATCCCTTCTACAAGCTCCTTTTAAAAGAAGTTAGACTTTATTTTGCTCCTGCTGCTCTTGTTAGAGGGCTGCTCTGGTGTTTTGCTACTCTTGGCTGCTGAGTTGAGCTTATACCCGCTTGTTCTCATGCTGATATTGGTCCTTGGTTTTGACTCCAGAGAGCTCCCCCATTTCCCAAGCCCCACTTTCTTTGTTTTGCCAGACTGAATGCACCAAGTGTTTTAATCCTCCTTTGAAATGAGCAGAGCAGTCCCCAATCATCGTAGTGATTTTTGCCCATACTTGTTCCACTTTCGTTTACTCTTGACTGGGCGACAGAATCACACGTTGTGCTGCAGATCTTTTCTGAATTTACTTATCTGATATTCTGGGTTTACATTTCCCTTTTTGCATAGCTCCTACTCATCTTGTGATTAACTAGTCTTTCTTTTCCAAGTGCTGATCTCATAGTCAATGGAAGATTTTTTTTTTCTGTGATTATTCTCTGCATGTCATTAGTATTATCAAATTTAATTATATTTTCATTAATCCAGTTCTACAAGTCATGCAGTTTCTCCAGTATACTATTTCCACCTTTGTTTGAAAGGGTGATGTCTCCCATCTCTGCCAATAGCAGAGTTCATTAACTCACTCGTGTTCTTAATGATACAAATATCATGCAAATATGAAGGACGATAGGAGCCTTGATGAATTCCACAGAGCAGCTTTCCTTCAGTCTGAGACTTCCCATATAAAACACCCCTCTGTTGTCTCCGGATCTCCACATTCTTCTGCTTAAATAGCTGTTTCCTGTCTGGACAGTATCGAGCGCTATTGACCCCAAGCGCTATTGACCCCAAATAGATTAGATCTCCCACATTTCCTTTCCTTAAGGAAAAGGGAAACAAAGTTGTATCAGGGAAAGGTATCGTCTCATGTAATTGCGTACTTCTTTTTATCCCATTTATTCCCATATATTTAATTATTCTCTCCTTCAAAATGTGTCCAAAGTGTTGTAAATTATTTCTCTCCTTTTCTTTAATGAAAATATTACAGAGTGATTTGAGCAATACAGTAAAACTTCTTGCTCCTTTCACCCTCATCTTCACACGCTTGGGCCGTCTGCACTCAGGACGAGATCGTTTGTTTGTCCTCACTGCAGTAATTGCCCATGACATTCTTCCCATTACTCATCTTCCTTCTGCTCTTTCACATAATCGTCTTTATAAAATTGGAAGCTAAATGCTTTCTGGTTCTGTAAATATTGCCAGAACTCCTTCAATCCGTATGCCCTTCTCACTGCATGACAGACATATAAAGAAACAGGCTGAAGTAACTTCTTGCTGCTATTATTTCTTTCCTGCATTTCCTCATTGTGAAGACAAAACTTCATTAGAAGACTGATCCTCCTCTACTGTTCCCTGTAGGTTTTCTGTTTCCAGTGACTTTAAGTACCAAGAGATCTTCTGTGAAACCCTCCCCTTTTGCTTAATATACAAAGTCCAGATCATTTCTGCTGCTCTGTGCTTTGTATTAAAGTACTTGAGTTCTTCAGCCCTGTTGTAGGTTTTTTTGTTGTTGTTTTTTTTTTCTGATTAGGTCTCTTTCTCCGTCCCCTTTTGACTTAGAATGCCTTTTTATAAACCTATGTTTTAGCCATCTATTTATTTTAAATGGTAACTGTGAAATACTTTTTCCCCCCCCTATGACCTTAGCAGCCTTACAATACACTGACTACTCAGAGAGCTAAACCACCATCGTCTCTTGTTGGCTGGCAGAGTTGGATGTTCCTCTATCATGCCCTGCCCTGGTCAGCCTCAGTTATCATTTCTAGCATCTGCTCTCACTTTACACCTGGGAAAGCAGCAGCTACTGCAGGAGCAGCAATTTGTTGTTATATTGCAAATATCTTTTTCCATATGCAAACACAGAAAATATGCAGAAAGCTCTACACAAAAGTGTCTTTGCTGCAAAGGTGACTGTCTTTGGCCATAGTTACCATGAGGCTCCTGATTCTACGTCTGTCTTTTAACATTTTCGCTGCTGTTCCTTTGAACCAAACACGTTGGGTCTATTCCTTCTTTTTGCATCGCTGGCATTCAGTGTTATCCAGGAGCCTTACCTGTGAGGTCTGTCTTTCCTGGGTACAGGAAAGTGATTTTATCCTGCTCTGTTACCTCACTCCCAGCAAGCTTTGTTTCAGGCGTGGGCAGGTTTTGTCCCTCCTTTTGGCTGCTCAGGCTCCCGGCTTGTGCCAGCGAGTGCTTTACATCGACCGCTCCCCGCTCCCAGGCTGGTTCAGTCCTACGTTTCCCACCCACCTCGCATTTCTATTTCTGCTTCCTCACCATCATCTGTCGTGTCGTTACCCATTGCCATAGCCTTGGTTTTACTTGGTTTTCCCTATTCCTGTGTATCGCGACCGAGATGAGAAGTGGGACTGACGTCACAGACGGACGGAGATTTTATGCCCACGTTAGAGTCTGCCTAGCGGGACTCTGAGACGGGACCCCAGCGCCGATATCGCCGTTACGCGCTCCAGAGGGGTCGACATCGGGGGAGTGTGGAGGTCACACAGAGACGCAGACACAGATGTGTCTATTTCCAGGCTT
>NW_009694497.1:0-2556 GCF_000703405.1 Apaloderma vittatum
CCCCCCGCCCCCCCCCGCCCCCCTCCCGCGGAGCCTCTCTCCCTGCAGTCTGCAAAACCTGCATCGTTCGCTACCTGGAGACCAACAAGTACTGCCCCATGTGTGATGTCCAAGTGCACAAAACCAGACCCCTCCTCAGCATCAGGTGAGCTCCGGGGGCTCCGTGCAGCTCCGTGTGTCGGTGCAGCCCGTGCCCGCTCTGGGGGGCTCAGCCCTGAGCACCCCGAGGTGGGGAGCGGGGCTCTGCGGCCAGCCTGGTTCGCGATGGTGCAGCCAGTGTTGCTTTTAAACCTTCTGCTAAAGAAATGATCCCATTTTGGCTTAAAACGTTGAAAGTCCAGGCTTGAGAGATGTAACTTTATTTTTCAAGAGGGTCTCTCTCGTGCTGCAGGAGGGACCGTGCCCAGCCCTGCGCAGCCCAGACCACGGGTGTCCGTCCGTCCCTGTCCCCGCTGGGTCTGCCTGGGCTTTCTAACTCCCTGCTCTTTCCCCCGTGGGGAGGGGGCTGTGTCCCTGGGTTCCCCAGGTGGGCTCACGGCAGCGCAGGTGACAGCGATGGCTTCTCTGGCCCGGCTGGGGAAAGCCAGACACGTCCCATCAGCTGTGGAGTTGGCTCTGCAGGTGGTTGGCATAGAAACCGTGAAAGGCTGCAATACATCACTCGCCGCTTTTTTTTTATCCCTTTTTTTTTAGCCTCTTCCATATAAATCCGTTTCTGTAGTAACACTTTCTTTTTTTTTTCCCCCTGGTTCACTATGAAAATATTTACGCTCCGTCTCCCACGCCGAAATACTCCTGCGTCACACGGCGCCTTCGCGTCCGCGGGGAGAAACGTGGGGCCCGATCCACACCTGGCGTCCCTCCGCGCCGATGAGGGGGGCTTGG
Organism: Apaloderma vittatum; assembly: GCF_000703405.1. Lineage (NCBI taxonomy): Eukaryota > Metazoa > Chordata > Aves > Trogoniformes > Trogonidae > Apaloderma > Apaloderma vittatum. Next base: position 886 of record NW_009694497.1, read on the forward strand.
ATTTTTCTTTTTCCCCTCTCCTCTTCCCAAACCGGTGCCAGGGCAGCGCCGAAACCGGGCGCGATGCTGAGGGTGCACCCCTGGCCCCCACCCAGCGCCGCCGCTGGGCTGGATGGGGTTGACTCAAGCGAGAGCTGGTGATTAAGCTGCCGCTCAAGCGGCTGAGGTTGCTTTTTCATTAGCTTGCTGTAAATTAGAAAGCAAATTCTCTGGGTACGTATTATAAATAAAATCACAGAGGGGCCTCGTGAACCGAGGTGACATCACGGAGGAGTTAGGGTTGAAAGACATGGCTGGGCTAAAAATAATATAGGGTACGGTCATTTGTTTTTCTTTAAAATAAAAGCCTCATTATTAAAGTGGAAATAATTGCAGATATAATTTACCTTTCACCGGTCCCACTGCTCTCGCTTTGTTTTTTTGAGATTATTATTTTTTTTGTTGTACTATTCAGCCGAGCTGCTGGTTTTAAATTGTGCCAGATGCCCTGCCTGCAGGGTCCTGAGCCCAAGCAAAATCTCAGTCCTGGTCCCAGGATGGGACTTGAGCTTCCCCAGTTCCTCGAGTGCTTTCGAAGCTCCTACCTCGAGGGGTTCCTGTTTTAGGGAGCCCCCTTTGCTTTCCTGCCATCCTTCCAACAGAGGGAAATCAAAGCCTGAGCCCTGAACGGCAGCCAAGTCCCAAAATAAAATTAGATGCAAATTAAAACTTGCAGAAACATTTGCCCGTCTTAGATTTGGGGTTATTTTTCTAAGCCCTCGGTGTGTTTGGGTAATCGTTTCGACTACTGCGACAGATCCTGGCCCCAAAATCCCGCTGTCATCATCCCCAGCGATTATGAGGATTTTTGAAATGGTTTTCTTTCTTTTCCCAGAGTTAACCCTTTGCGGCAAGTGCGAGGGCGGACGGGTTTGCCTGTGGGAAAAAAAAATGTCACCCTGGGGGGGGAAATTGAGGCTTTGTGCTTTTTCCCGGGAGGGAGATGGGTGAAGCCGTGCTCTCAGGGCAGCAAGCTGCTCCCTAATCCGTCTGATTCCTCTCTCTTTTTTACCTATTTCTTTTTTTCCCCACTCAGGTCGGACAAAACCCTGCAGGACATCGTGTACAAACTGGTCCCGGGGCTTTTCAAAGGTACGGCCAGGGGCAGTTATAATTGTGGAGGGTTTGTAACTCGCTCCCCCCTGCCGGGGAATCCGCTCCCCCAAGATTTCATGTTGCCCCCACGCGCCCGAGGCTTCCTCTCGCTCTCCTCCTTGTGTCCATCTCCACCGCGGTGTGAGGGTTTTTTCCTCCTCACGTTCCTCCTCCCTCCTCCCGCAGATGAGATGAAGAGGCGACGTGACTTCTACGCAGCCTACCCCGTGGCAGAGGGTGAGTGTGAGCCCTGGGGACCCCCCCTCGCCCCGGCACCCCCCCGACACCTCAGCCTCTCCCTCCCTCTGCTCCTGCAGTTCCCAACGGCTCCAATGAAGATCGTGGGGAAGTCTCCGAGCAGGACAAGGGGAACCTGACAGACGATGAGATCGTCAGCCTGTCCATAGAGTTTTACGAAGGGTCAAGGTACCGTTTTCTGGCCGCTCCTAAACCTCTGCCTGGGGCTGAGCAAGTTCTCAACCTCCCTTCCCTCTCCGGAGGTGGAGCTGTGGTGGGAGGCGGTGGCGGCTGCCACGG
>NW_009694497.1:2736-4202 GCF_000703405.1 Apaloderma vittatum
GGAGGTTCGGAGCCCCGGGCAGTGGATGCAGCTCTGGCTCAGAAATGCAGCGACGGGGGTTTGGCCCAACCAGAGCTTGGCTGAAGGGCTGGACGTTCCCCTCGCAGCCCCGCCGTGGGCAGCCCTTCTTGTAGGATATTTTTTCTTTCTGCCCTTTTATTCCTCTGTGAACATCATCCTCTGTTTGCTTTCCCCACCTCAGAGAAGAGAAGGCGGCGACCGTCGAGAACGGGGACCTGGAGAAGGAGAAGGTGAGTGTGACGGGCATGGAGAGCTCCATGTCCCGGGCTTTTGGGGCGCGCGGGGGGACAGGAGGGCACCCCTGCACCTGGAGGAGGCGGGAACTGCCCATTAATTGCCCGGCGGACTCTCAGCAACGCCTCTCCCGCTGCGTCCCCAGAAGAACGGGGTGCGGTTCCTGCGCTGTCCCGCCGCGATGACCGTCATGCACTTGGCCAAGTTCCTGCGCAACAAGATGGACGTGCCCAGCAAGTACAAGGTGAGCCTCGGAGGGGGACTGATGCCTTTTTGGCCACCCCGTGTCGGGCTTCGTTTGCTCCCAACCATCGTGACTCTTATTTTGTGCTGCCTGAGCTTTGCACCCCTGGCGGGTGGGTGCTGGGGGGTGGGATCCGTCCCTTATTATCATTATTTTGATGCCCACGAGTGGCATTTGCCGCAGCTTTTAGCGAGGGAGAGGCAGGGGAGTGCCGGACTCGGGGATGGAGGAGCCTCGATGAGCGGCTCCGGGGGGAGGGGGGGGGACATGCCCCCCGCCCCCCCACCTGGGGAGTGATGCTGCTGTCCCCTGCCCCAGGTGGAAGTGCTCTACGAAGACGAACCCCTGAAGGAGTATTACACCCTGATGGACATCACCTACATCTACCCCTGGAGGAGGGTAAGCAGGAGCTGCCTCCTTCCCTGCTGCCGGGACTTGTCTGGGGAGAGAAGCTTGGAAAAGCAGTCCTTTGAGGGAAGGCTTAAAGGCATTATTAAAAAAAAAAAAAAAAAGTTGAAAAGGCATAAAACTCGAAATTTGAAGAAATTGAAAAACTTAAGAATTGAAAAGAATTGGAGAGCTTAAAACCTGGAGAGCTTAAAACCTGGAGAGCTTAAAACCTGGAGAGCTTAAAATCTGGAGAGCCTCAAAATTGGAGAGCTTCAAAATTTGAGAGCTTCAAAATTGGAGAGCTTCAAAACTTGAGAGCTTCACAATTGGGAGAGCCTAAAAATTGGAGAGGTTAAAACATGGAAAGCTTCAACAAAGGAAAACCCCAGATGCCCCCTCCTTACAAAGGTCTTTGCTCCCAGCGTGGTTTTTAGGGGCTCTTGGGGGGTGCTGCAGCTGCTTTTCTTCGCCTTTCCCTGGGGCTGGCGACCGGTGCCCTTGTGGGGTTGGAGGTGCCACGGCTTTTGCCCCCCTCTCCCTCTTGCAGAACGGCCCGTTGCCGCTGAAATACCGCGTC
>NW_009694498.1:0-332 GCF_000703405.1 Apaloderma vittatum
GGCGTGGGGGGGCCAGGCAAGCCGTCTCTGCCCTGGGAAGGGAGAAAAACAGGTTGAACAAAGGGACAGCAGGGCACAAGGCAGCAGGGCGATTCTGGTACAGCTGCCCATGGCCCCATCGGGCATCCTGCCCCACAGCGAGACCCCCAAGAGGTGCAGGGCACAGAAGGCACAGAGGGGACCATGTGCCCATCCCGGCTCACCTGCTCACCCCGGTCGCCCTTCTCGCCTCGGTCGCCCTGGGAAAACAACATGGTGGCCATCACGGGGCTGTCCCCAAACCCCTGGATCAGGTCTCTCTTACCCTGTGCCTCCACACACACTCACCTTCT
>NW_009694499.1:0-1694 GCF_000703405.1 Apaloderma vittatum
ACAAACCAGCCTCACGTTGCCATCGCCCCCCGGTGTTCCTGCTGGGCCACGCTCAGGTGCCTTCCTCCCACGGGCATCTTCCCCTCCTGCTCAACACTGGCATGGGCAACCGGCCCCTTCCAGGAGCGCAACAACCACTGAAAGATTTCTGGCTATTCTGGGACCCTGACCTCATCCAGAGAGCCAAATGCGGCTGCTAAAATGGTTTTGTGAGGGTTTTCCAGTGATCCCAAGCCCAGTTATCAACGTAGGGGGTCAGCCATCTCTGGCAGCAGCCCAAAATACAGCACTAGCCACGGGCTAGCACTGCAGAGACGCGTGCCAGCTCCCGGCACCAGCTATGGCTGCAGGCACCAGGGGGATGCTCGCTGCAGCCTGGATAAATAGGACAGCTGAGGAGCCACGGGAAGCACCCAGAAAAGCAGGGCTGAGTTTGCCATCCGAAAGCTCTTCAGCTGCCGAAAAAGTTGGCTTAACCCCAAACACACAGCTCAGCTCCTTCCTTTTCCCCCTGCAGCGGCAGGGGTGGAGGAGAAGGATGGAGAAAGGACACTCCACCTCCTGCCCGACCTGGTATGGAGCAACCTCGGCAGGGAGGGAGCAACAGCAAAAAGGAGGCATCACAAACCCACCAGTCAGACAGTCCGACCCCAGGTGCTGCTGAGCCTCATCCAGCAGCAGGATGAGCTCCAGGGAGGAGGATGCTGCAGGCACCAGAAGCTCTGCTGGGGAAAACAGTGTTTACCCCTTGGGATAGGAAGATGCAGACATAGAGTACGGGTAGCAGAAAGTCTGCAATTCAGGAAAGGGGAGATTTAAAGGGGAGGGAAGCCTGTCGGCCTCAGAAAGAGCCTCTCAGGAGGCTGGAGAGATATGGCTACACATCCTGATGGAAAGGGCAGACCGATAGCCGAACTGGCTGCAACGTATACCTGGGACATTGAGGAGGGAAAAGAGAGGGTGGAAAGGGAACATTATACACATTTACTGGACAGAAACCTGCCTGACTGGGTAAGGACCCCACAGCCCAGAACAGCTACACAGGAGACTGCAAGAGAGATGTCTCAGCCGCGCTCACTTTGGGCATCCCCCCCACCTCGGTCTTCTGGAGCACCCCATCACCAGTATCTCCCAGTCCCTAGCCCCGGAGTGAGCACACTGCCAGCGAAGGAAAGGAGACAGCTGGGAAACAGAGGAGAAAAGGGCGAGGGAAAAAAGAACGCTACGAAATCCAGATGCAAACACAAAGTCAGCAGCTGCACCAGCAGAGCCACTTGGGCACCTCGGCAGTTTGCAGACGGGGTGGTCACGTGGGTGGCTCCGGTTCAGGTCCACGTCTAAAAATATCGCTGCTCTGAGAGGGACTCGGAGGCTGGCACAGGCCCTGGGGGCATAAGGCATATGGCAGTGGCGGATCCCGCTCCTCGCGGTGACATTAACAAGCCCTGACCTTCTCTCATCATCCCAGAGGCTCAGAAAGAAACTGAGACAGCAAGGACAAGTCCCTCCACCTCCCTGTCTCTCGCCTCGCAGCCGATTGTCAATCTCCGCTTTTATTAGTGGTGCAGTTTGGCCTCCATCTCCCTCGGAGATTTCTCCCTCATTGCTCTAATCAGGAGCTAGCAAATGTCAAGAGTACGGGCCTGGAAGTAATTAGTGAAGCTCCGGAGCCCGGGGACCGCCGAGCTCCGGCA
>NW_009694499.1:1755-2321 GCF_000703405.1 Apaloderma vittatum
CCTCGGCCTCAACGCTGCTGTTCCTGGATGATTTTCCCCTTCTCCATGCAGCTCAGGGCAGGTGGGTAGCCAGCCCAGCTCCTTCAAGATTAACTCAAAGGGATGGGGAGATCCCGATGACACCGGGACCCTACACGCTTGGCCGGCAAGCAGCACCTCCCTGCTCACAAGCAGCCTCCGGGACATCGCCTCTTCCCAAAGAGCTCCCAAGAGTTTTCTAGATCCTTTTAAACCAGACACGGAAATACAGAGCGTATGGCTTTCCCATGCGCACCCTGCCTGTGTAGGGGAAGGCTATAAAGCATGCGAGGGGCGCTTCACCCCAGGACGGCAGCTTCTCCCATGGAGGGCACAAGAAACCCCCATGTCCTTGTCAAAGGGGAAGCCAGGCAAAGAAAAAAGCAAGATCGTAGGAAAAAGCTGCCTTCTCTTTTTTGAGACAATCTGGTGCGTCTCGAGGCCACTCAGCCGTGTTGGCAACCGAAGGGCTTAACGCTGCACCCAGCAAAAAAACAGCAGGGCTGGAGAGGAAAGTGGTCCTTGGAGGACCTGGGCTTGTTTAATCA
>NW_009694499.1:2358-6353 GCF_000703405.1 Apaloderma vittatum
ACCGGCAGAAGTTCTCCAGATCTCCCTCTGGAAGCCCCAGACACACTTTCTCAAAGCCGACAGCCTGTCCCCAGCTCACAGACGGCTGCTCGGCACTTTCTGAACACGGGGCTCTTCTAAGGCCTCTCTCTCCTGGGGCAGGTGAAATTTCCAATCCTGAGCATCCTGGCCACGCTATCTGGCCAAGACGTATGTAACACACCTCCACGGCGAAGGGCGAGCTGCGTCTTCTTGATATCCTGCTACGTGCAGATGGTGTCTGGGCTCGGGGCTATAAGATTTTTAACTAATACCGTTCTGCGCTATTATCCCCTCCTCCCTTTTCTCCCACCTCCTCTTTCTCTCCCTCCTTCTCTCCATCTGTCCCTACCCTCTCTCTTCTCCACCTTTTCTCTTGCACACTTGCAGCTGCTAATTTTTCCCCAGCGTATTTGGCAACCCATCCCGACACCTCTTCCCCCACAGCCCGCCGCCCCGCTTCTTGCTTTTCCCGTTTGCTGCCAAATAGTCTCATTTCTTCACCCGAAAGTGAGAGCACGGGCAGGAGGAGCACGCACACACCCCCTGCAAAGTACCGTAGAAAGGGAAAAACACATCTCGCAGTCCTGGGATCAAGCTGAGCAGCCACTGGGTGGGAGGTAGAGGGAAAAACAAAGCATCGCCCCCTTTCCAGAACTAAAACCGACCGCACGCATACAGCTCTTCCCCCCCAGATTTTATTTTTCCTGCTTAATTTTTCCAGTTGTTTCATCTTGTTTTATCCTCATGCTAAGGCAGGCTTGTTCAGCAAACCAAACTTTTATTTCCTGTGCTTCACGCATTTTATCACACGAGTTTAGCAGAAAAGAAAAAAAAAAAAAAGCCGAGGGAACAGCAAAAAAACCCCGCAGCCTATTCTTCAGATTGATTGCCCTGTTTGAACAGAAAATGCAAACTTGAGAGTCCTGCTCCTTGCTAACACTCAGATAGGCTATAGGTAGCCCCTCCGACACCATCCTGCTGCCCGAAACGTCAGAAAAAATCCTCCTTAATCCCACAAAACCCTTCCGAGAACATGCAAACCCAGGCTGGGGTGACGACGACAGCGTGGTGAGGCGGGTTGTGACCGAGGAGGACCCACGGCACCCACGGCTGTGGATTTTAATGCTGTTCATTTACGCTTAATGCTCAGCAAAAAATCCCCGGCTGAAGCAGAGGCATATGGCACCCTCAAACGGCGTGTAAACCTGGCAACTGGGATACAAAAAGGAGGCGGCTCTGAAGACACCCACCTCGCAGAGTTAAAAGCAACCACCCTCGTTACACCATGTATTAAAGAAAAGGGGGGGGAAATAGTCTAAAATAAAAACACGACTCTGAAAAACACCCTGCGCTGCTCAAGCAAACCTCGAAGGGGCTGAGACACCCGGAGCCAGCACATCGCCCAAAAAGCTTGAAAGGGTTTTGCATTTTCCAGCAGTACTTTTGACACTGATCCAGGATCTTTTTTATTATTTTCTTTTCCTCAAAGGAAAGCAAAATGTTAAGCTTTTCTGTGTGATGCCAAGATATGTTTTTCGTTGCCGTTCCTGTTGGTATTTGGTGCGTTTGGGCAGGTTTTCAACGCCCGTGCCATCTTTCCCTTCAAACCCTCGAGGGAAAAGGGAGGGGCTGAGGCGATTACAGACACGTGGCATTTTGCTTCGTTGCCGAAACATTTCCATATCAAAACGCGCCAAAGTTCAGCCCGCTTCACGGAGGACGTGGTCTTCCAAAAATAAAATTTTACCAAAAGAGCACAGTCCCTGTTGGCATCTGCCAGAGAGATGCTGTCTGGAGACCACTGCCAAGTTTTTCGCCATCCCTGGGGAAAAATCCCAACGAAAAGGAAAGGATGGGAGCACTGGAGAAGAGAAAGTGGAGGGGGGGGAATACCTGCAGCTGGGCTGGTTCAAGGAAGGCACGGGGATGGGGAAGAGCCGCTCCATCTGCCCACAGCCCAAAGTTCTACTTCGAGGGAAGGGAAGGAAAGCATGCGACGCGTGTTTGGGTCTTATTGGCTATTACAGATGAGAAATGGAAACCAGGACCTGGGATTTACTCAGTCTTTCCCTGCCTAAGAGCCTCTTGGAGCCCCTCGCCTTCCCCCACCCGCCAAAAGGAACAGGAACATTTCTTCCCTCTCTTGACCACGTCACAAGGCTCATTTCCAAGTGGTTGTCGAGCTCTGAATGGCACGAATGAAAGAACAAACAGAGAGCACGCAGCCCTGTGGATCCGATTCCTAAATACGAAACCACCGCGTAGCCTCTGGGCTTAGCTACAAAATCCACAAGAGACGCAGAAACGATCGGATCGTGCCGCCTACGCGAGACGCCGCAAGAGGAAAACGCCACACTGCCCTGGGAGGCTCGGAAACGGTGGCCCGAGTACACCTTCAGATGGTGAAAGAGAGGAAAAAATCCTTTCTACCCACCCTGCTCAGGTGTTTTTCACACCTGGGTGACATGAGAGTCAATGCATCCCGGAGCTGGCCGGGCTGACACAACCTTATCCCGCACCCAGAGGCAAGAGGACCGGGTGTCCTCCAGCACCAGACTGGGATCCGAGCGGGTTGCCTGCAAAATTGGGGAGGAAAACACCCCCGTTCCCCCTCCTCACCCCTGCACACTCAGCACCAGGCAGGTTTGGTGGTGAGTTAAGCCGGTCTAAACGCTTATTCTCAGCCTGTCTCAACTATCCAGGCTGCAAGTCCCAGGGGAAATAAAAATTCTTGGTATTTTCAGTCTTTCCCTTCCACAGCCAGTGCAGATGATGTTTTTTTTCACCTTTGAAATTCTTGCTTCTAAGGGCTGAAGCGAGGGGGAGAAAAAAAAACAAGAGGTGAGGGAAGGATCTTGGGACCTGCAGCCTTTGGAAAACTTGGCCAGGAGTTGGATTTGAGCTGCGGGTAAATGCCAGCGCAGGTCCCCGCTACCTGAACCGGAGGATCTGCTCCCCGCCTGCCTCGTGGCTGATTTATTCCCAGTGGTACCGGGCACCACGAGATAAAAATGCAAGTTGCAAAGCCAGGGGTGGGGATGCGAGCATCTCCATCTTCCCGGGTCAGTTTTAATCCATCTTTGAGAGTCAGCCCTGTCTGAGCCATTCGCTTCCGACTCCAACCCAATTCTCTTCAAAGCCTGGGTCTGTCTGGATTCTGGGATTAAAATCTAGGTTTGCAGCAAACAAACCTAAGCATGCTTCACGAGGAACCTTGGGGGAGGGTTTGACTGCAGTTTCAAAGGCTGAGCAAGGTTTCTGTACACGGCACTGACTCAGTTCTGCTTGCTGTCAGCAATCCCTGCTATCTCCAGGTTGCTGACAACCCGACAATCTCCGATACCGCAGTAAGGAAACAACCTGCAAGCCGCAAAGCCCGTTATCCTGTTTTGCAGAGAAGAATAACAAGGTAGGAAAAGACAAAGGGACCTGAATACCTTCGGAGCATTAAGGGACCTGCCCAGGTCCCTCCGATGTGCACCAATCCCCACGGACACACGGGCTCGGAGCAACCTAAGTTGCCACCAGGAGCGGTTCTTCCACCAACAAATAGCCCTGAGGCTCCTCCCAACAATACTGGGGGGCAAAGCTCCTTTGTTGCCCAAAAAAATCAAACAAGGGGACGTTGTTGAGAAAACACAACCGCTTATCCTTCCGAAAGGATCCGGCTGGACCAGGAGGGTGCAAGACACCCAGGTCGCCTTGCCCGGGGATGTTTAGCCCCAGGTAGGGACATCAGAGAGCACGATGAGCCGGAGAGCCCCATCCCTCGCCCGCCCAGCCTTGCATCTCCTCAGCATGTTGTTATTAAAGCCGGCATTTGTCATGTTAAGCAGCTGTTCTAACATAAAGCAGAACTGCCGAGAAAAATACGAGCGCTGCAGATGGGCGGCATTTTCTTCCTAACTGCTTTATTTTTATTTATTTGTGTTTCTCCTCCCCCCAGCCCTTCCCGCACCCTTTTTTAAAACTCC
>NW_009694499.1:6370-6581 GCF_000703405.1 Apaloderma vittatum
AGCCCCCAGCCTGATAAGCAGCCACTTGCTCGCTTCCCCTGGACTTCACCGGCTCCCCTATTCATTGTTGTTTCTCCCTCGCCACAAATTGGCACTTCTAAAAAGAGATTTCCAGGCCGAGTATTAACCCCCTCCGGAGCCCAGCCACATAAACACGTGCGCGATTTGTCAAACGAGACGGGGGGCGGTCGAGCTGTGGGGAAATTTAAGC
>NW_009694499.1:6612-10456 GCF_000703405.1 Apaloderma vittatum
CACAACAGGAGCTGAGGCAAGACGTCCCCAAGTGCCGCCGGACCTTCTCGCCTCCTCCCAGCCCTGTCTGAAGCCCAAACCCTGAAATCCTCCGTCTGCCTGATAAATCAGCGAACGCGGGCTCCCTCTCTGAGCTAGAAATAGCACCCAGGAGCCCTGACATCACGCGGCCATATTTAAGCACAAAACAAGGCTTCCTCTCCTTGCAAATTCCAGTCCCAACTCCTTCCAGAAAAAAAAGCTTTATAGAGGTTTTATTTATTGTCAACTCCCGGATGATAAAATGAGGCCGCTGTGAGTCCTATTTATTTCCCGCCCTCGCAGGAACCGGAGGGGCCGAGATGGGAAACAAATGAAGGGCTCCGGCACTGACCCTGGGCTTGTGCTGGGTTGCAGACCGCTGGGTGATTATTTTATAATAGCTGATAGCATCTGTGATTTAATGCAGCTGTTAGAAATTAGCCAGGACTCCATCGAAAGCGTCCCAGTCACTCACGATAACAGGCTAATAAATCATTCCCCCAGTGCTCCGTGGCATTTACGGTTCTATTTTAGAGATGCAAAGCATAGATCCGGCTGCTCTCCTGGATTTATTTTTATTTATACTTTTAATAATGCAATTAAATAAATAAATTTAGGATGTTGTGACTCTGTTGCCAAAAACAGCACCGATGAGAACTTCCCCTGCATGACTTCCCTTCGTTATTTTCTTCCCACTAGCCAATTAAACGGAAAACAAATGGCTCCAAGGCTCCTCCGAGACTCTGCTTCCTACGCATGGGGTGAAAATCTCGCGCCTCTGATATCCAGGGAGGCAGGGGGAAAAGAGAGGAAAGCCGGGCTTTCTCTCTCCTCTCCATCCAGTTTTCCTCCCATCACACCACAATCCGGAATATCCAGATGCCACATTTCACGGGGGCGTACGCGAACGTGCTCGCACGGTCTTCCATTAGCCCCCAGACCCAGCTTTTCTATTCTCTCGCGGGGCAATGATTTGGGGCGCTCCTCAAAAGAGCAAAAAAGCAGCAATTTCCCCGTATCCGTCCGTCCTGGTTGCAACCCGGACGCCTAAAAACCTCCCCTGAAATAGGATGCCTGATACCAGAGCAGAAGGAGGGTCAGGAGGCTGGCACGTCCTGAGCCGCTTCACGACGGAGAGCACCCTGCCCCGTCTGCATCCCTTCCGATAAAAGCCAGGGAATTACATTCGCTGCCCGGGGTGATGTGCCTGCTCCAGACACCCCGCTTCGGAGAGAAAGGCCATGGGAGGCGGAGAGGGAGCTAATCACGAGGAGACGGACGTGAGCTCCAAAACCTTCCTTCTCCGTCGCTCGTGCCTTTCTGCAGCAGAGACAAGCGCCCGGGCAGGGGCTCTGCAGCATCAGGGGCTCTTGCAGCATCCTCGCACGCCAAGGAGAGGTCATGAGGCAACTTCTCCTGCTTTTTCCCCCAAAATGAACTCCCTGCAGCCAGCGTGTCCCGGAATACGACGCACCGCAGACTGACAGCTTCGAGGTCACGGCTCGTTTCAAAGGGCTTTGCTGCGAGGCTCCACCGGGCTCGCTTCGCACGCTGCCGGGGAGAAGCTGGGCTCACCCAGCTCAGCTGCATCAAAGCAAGAGAGGCAAACAAGCTTTGGGACGGGAGCTGTCATGATTTACTCCCAAAGGAGGTTCACGTCGAGTTACGTTTTGAGCTTTTCTGAAGTTCTCGTTCTTTTTTTTTCAGCTTCGCCTCGGGGCAAGGGGGGATTTCCATCACTTGGAGACCTGCCTCTAACCTGAGCTCAGGTAAGGTGGGGCGAGCAAGCACCCCCTCAACATCACCGACCTCCTCGCTGTCCTGCATCACTACCCACCAAAATAACAGCCATATTTTTTCAAAAAGACTACTGCTTCTCCTTCATCTAGGAATACTTTCAGTTAATAAGGAGCCAATTTATTTCTCATCCGCAAGCCAAACTCTAGTTTCGAGCAAGCCGACACCCAACAAAGTCTGCTCAGACTTCACTGGAGCTGAATCCGATCTCTGCTGGGCCCATTTAAAATGTTCTAAGCATTTTCATCATATCCTTACTTTTAAGTAGAGTTACAGTCAGAAAAAATTACTCTGCATACGTGACCCCAGAGGTTTCATATTTCTCCTGCGGCGACAGTTCCCGACCAGATCTGCTTAATTTACAAGTCGGGAGATTGAGTTGTTTTCCGGTCCCCCTCCCTCAAAACTGCCAGCCCTGCAAATTCCTCTGCTCAAACGGAAATATTCGCCTCCCCTCGCTGGCTTTGCCACCTCAGCCGAGAATATACGGTCCTGGGCACGGTTCCCGAGGCACGAGCGGGTGGGAGAGGGAAATGTAGAGGGTCCCCAGCGACGAGACGGAGATCACATGGAAAGCACCAGCAGAAAGCCACCACGTCTAACTGTGGAAGATTTCTCTTTTTTTTTTTGTTATTAATTATAGAAAGTGATTTTTCTTTGGCAATTACTGCTTTATATAATGGAATCTCTCATTAAAGCTGTGGGTTCAACCGCTCTGATCTCTTTGCGGTTAAATAAAGATGGAGAGAGAAGGCTCTGGGAATCGACGCCACCCACCAGCCCCGCATCTCGAGCGCAATCAGGTCAGGCAGCAGAGAGCTGCGCCCCGCATTCACAGCTCCCCGCAGAGCGAAAACAAACAGAGCTGCTCCCTGGTGCTCCGAGCAGGGAGATGCCAGCCGTGCCAAGGAGGAAAGGGCAAAAAGCACCCTGCTCAGGAGCTCAGGGGACCTTCTCTTTGCTCCCCCAGCAGGCTTTTTTCGGATGGAGGAGCGAGTCCGACAGCCCATCGCGGGGTCTGCCATCCTCCAAGCGCAATCCCTGACACCAAACCTCTCCCGATATCCCTCCCAGCCCGAAAAGAAGTGTTTCGATGACTGCAAAATCCCATTAATGCTTTCCAAAAAGAATCAGGTCTATGCAGATACCGCTGTGGGGACAGCCAGGCGTAATCCTGTGTCCAAGATCCAAAGCAAAAGTCCCGCTGCCCTCTGCGGAAGCCACCAATTATTCCCTTCCTCACCCTGGATTCTCCTCTTAGCATGCAAGAAACCGAAAAAGCCTTGATCTCAAAAGAAAGCAGAGGCCTTTAAGTAAGCACTTCCAGCAATATTTTAATACGAAGAATCCTAATTAAATTTTTACATATTTAACTACGTTTGCCATGTATTTCCATTAATAACATTCCGCACCGTCTTTAATTTGATAATCTCCTCACCCTCTGCAAATAACCTTCTCCAAGTGCTCCAGTCTACCCAGCACGCTAGCGGCACCCAGAGCCCAAGAGCTCTCCACGGGCCACGTCGTGCGTCGGTGGCTGCTGTCCCCTGCTGTGACCCACATGAGAAGGAATGGAAACCCAACTGGGAATGGAACCCCGACTGGGAAGGGAAATCCAACAGAGCCCAAGAGCTTTTCTGAGGCCACGTCATGCGTCGGTGGCCGCCATGCCCCGCTGTAACCCACACGAGAGGGAATGGAAACCCAACGGAGAACAGAAAACCAACTGGGATTGGAAACCCAACTGGAAATGGAAACTCAACAGAGCCCAAGAGCTCTCCCAAGGCCACACTGTGCATCGGTGGCTGCTGTCCCCTGCTGTGACCCACACAAGAGGGGAAATGGAAACCCAACTGAGAGGGCAACTGGAACGGGTCTTCAGGGCAGACCCAAGAATCCACGTTACACCTCTGGCAAGGCGTGGGAACGCTCTCCCTGTTAGGACAACTCTGGACAACAGGCGTCAGAAAACATCCTATTCTCAAAAGTATTGCACATTCGAGACAAGCCACCCAAATTCCCAGTG
>NW_009694500.1:0-1522 GCF_000703405.1 Apaloderma vittatum
CGAACACCGGAAAGCCCATGGCATCCAAGTGCCGGGCCGTCGCCTGCCCGAACCCTGAGTCGCAGCCTGTAAGAGCCAAAACGAGCTCTGCAGTGGCCGGTGACAGCCACCAGCCTCGTGTCCCCAACCCCCAAGGGGCTCCCTGGCTCTGCCTCTCCATCCCCAGGGACCAAATCCCCTCTGCTGGCATCTGTTCCCCTCCCTTCTTGGGGCCACCCTGCCTTGTCACCCAGCTCTGGCTTCCAACCCGCTGGGGATGTGACCTTGCCCTGGGGCTTTCGGAGGTCGAGGAGCTGCTGTTTTCTCTTTATCACCCTCGAGGGAGGAAGAAAACACTCCCTTATCTTCAACCCCATCGCCTCTCTGATGTGAGAGGCAGGGGGGACAGGGTGCAGCCCAGAGCCCTGCAGAGATGTGGGGCTGGAGCCACCAACCCCCCACTCTCTGCCAAAAATAACCTCCAAAAGCTCCGCTGGGCACCAGTTTGAGCTGGCATAAGGCTCTGTGGAAGACCCTGTCTTCCTCCAAATGCTTTTCGCCTCCCAGAAATAGAGGCACAGCCCCTTCCCTCCTGCCTGTGACACCAAGACTAAAAAGGGAGAGAAAAACTAAAAATAGGAATCCCTCCCAGTCTGCTCCTGCCACCCCGGCATCCTTTGAGGGGGCATCCGACTGGGATGTCCCACTCTGGAGAGCACCGGGTGCTGCCAGGCTGGGTCCCAACGTCTCCTCCATCTCAGCTGGAGCATGGGCACTGCAGGTGACGCTGTCACCGGTTGGGGTGCCTGAGGGACAGCCCCAGGCGGGAGCGGGGTGTCACAGGGGCTGGTGGCTGGGGCGGAACAGCCGGCATGCAAACAAACGGCGGCAGCAAGGTACAGCGTGTTCCCGGGGCCGATGGCAGCACTGATAGCTCCGAGGGAGCCCCAACACATTAACCATTAACCGGGGAGCACTCAGGGGCAGCCCCACGGCCCCTGCACCCTCCTGCCTGGCACCCTTGGGTGCTCCTTAGGACATCCCTGAGAAAAAGGGCACTATATGGCGCCTGGAATCACGATGCGTGGACACAACAGTGTCAAACCCCCACGCCGAGACCCCAAGAACACACCCAGCACCTTTCCCATCAGGCTGGGATCAGGGTGCTGCCAGCTCTCGGGGTAACAGTTAAGCCATCCTTGTCTCAGTGTCTGCAGCAGGGGGGTCCCCAGCTCCAGTTTACTTTATTTGCTGCGTCAGAAACTCAAGAGAAAGCCCCTGGCCAGAGGCCAGAGTGATAACACACTCCAGAGGTGCTCAGCTGGCAGCCAGGGGCTGCAGAGACCCCACTTTTCCCATGCAACATCCCAGATTGCTTCATGCCGGCCTGGCTCAGCATCCCCCACCCCGGCACATCCACCTCTCCCCTCCCTGGGAACAGCCGAGCAGATAAAAGTGCATTTTGCCTTTCCCAACAGGGCAACAGGAGAAAACCGCAATAAAGATAAGGTTTAAAATTAAAAGTGCTTGCAGCCGCAGCCAG